>NC_064868.1:1558319-1655819 GCF_024139225.1 Suncus etruscus
AGGCTGAGAGCCTCCGAAAAGTCCCTTTTTTGATGACAAATATTGGTTTAGGAGTGGAATTGTGACATAGTATTTGGGTATTCTGAAATAAGAATATTTTAAGACTCTTTAGAACTACATTGATTTTATTCTGATCTTGAACAAAATATAACTCTTAACATCACTAGAGCTATCTATCTTGACATTGAAATGGGGGAAAAGTATGAGGATAAGGTCACATGGAAGAAAGACCTGAGACATTCTATTCATTGTTGATCAGCCCTGCAACCTGCATGTTGAACACTGTACTTTTTAACTGACTCTTCATTTACTTCTAACCCAAAACCACCCTAATACAATGAGTGGAAGAGTGATTTGAGTGATGTGATTAAATTAAGACAGCATTCCACTATTGCTTCCTTATTAACAAGAGGAGTCGTCTTCAATGTAATATTCAGAGGTGGATAGAAGATACTGCAGACATAATGATTTTCTTGAATCCTAATATTCTGATGTGCCTATCTATTTTCTGTTAAAGTATTTTTTGGGGGGTGCCACACGTTGTGATGCTCAGCAGTTACTCCTGGCTATGCACTCAGAAATCACTCCTGGCACAGGGGACCCTATGGGACAGTGGGAATTGAACCAAGGTCCATCCCGGATCAGACACATGCAAGGCAAACACCGTACCACTGTGCTATCGCTCCAACCCCTGTTATAGTATCTGTAGGTTGACTTCTCTATAGTTGCCTGTTATTTTAGTAAGACACTTAATGTCCTTTGTATATAATTAAGTGAAACCATTGAGAAATCATACATTCTTCCTCCCAATTATTTCTTGATTAGTTTAATAGTAACAAGAGGCCATATTTCCAATATTTGTTAGTTTATGAGCCTGTGTGTGTGTGTGTGTGTGTGTTTTTGTAAATGGTTGATTCTTGGAGCAATGCGTTTTGACTCATCATAGGACTTTGGAAAAAGTGTCATATAGCAGGACAGATGGCACAAATTAAGTCTTCATTTCTTTTTTAAATGTTTGGGCCACACCACATGGTGTTCAGTATTTATTTATTTCTGTGTCTGCTCGGGGATCACTTTTGCCAAGGTTTGGGGACTTTATGTGATGCTGGTCATTGAACCTGGTCAGCTGGATGCAAAGCTAGCTCCCTACCCACTGTATTACTACTCTGACTCAAAATCTTCATTCTTGATGAAGTTACATTCAAAATGTTTATTGGTACTTTGACCTCTTTAGTTCATTTCTAAGCTATATTGGGTTCTGTATCATCACTGTCACTTGTACCATAAGCTCATAATTCTTGAATGACTTTTTGATGTACACTTTTTTAAAAACAAATAAATAATAAGCAAAACAATAATCAGTTTTTTAAACTTCATTATTATTATTATTATTTTGGGAGATTTTGGGTCACACCCGGCAGCACTCAGAAGTTACTTGGCTCTACATTCAGAAATCGTTCCTGACAGGCTCAGGGGACCATATGGGATGCTGGAATTCAAACCACCATCTTTCTGCATGCAAGGCAAATGCCCTACCTTCATGCTATCTCTCCAGCCCCCTACACTAATCAGTTTTATAGAATGCTGAAAATACATACTTACTGAAGTAAGATAACTGATGCATTTTGTTGGAGAAGGGATATCTGAATAGGTTTTTCTTTTATTTTAACTTTTTGGTTTTTGGATCACACATGATAATATTCAGGATTTTACTCCTGACTCTTAACTCAAGGATCATTCCTGGCAAGCCCCAGGGGTCCAGGTGAAGTGCTGGGGATCAAACCAGACATCGCAGTGTGCAAAGAGCAGACATGTGCTCTTTGCCCATTATATATCTCTTTGGCCCCTGGACTTGGTTTTTCAAATTTAAAATCATCCTCTTAGTATGTATTGTTTGAAAAATATGCTATAGTAGGCCTACAAGTTAATTCTGCAATGAATATTATCTATTTTATAGAATCATCATGTAAGTGAAAGTATCTAAGATATAAAATACCCAAGAAATCTCTGTGTGGGTTGAAGTTTGAATATTTACTACTTTGTAAACAATTTACAAAACACAACAAAGTATTTTACAATAGTTACATAAAATTGTTAGATTAATTACTATAACTTTAAAATGTTTATATTATATTCTAGAGCTATATACAAATGTATCAAAATTACACACAAAAGAGCTAAATTACTGCAATTGAATGAGCTAAATATAAAATATTCCAGCCAGCAATGGCAAAAATTTACAAAACTCCTTTTCTGTAAAATAGCAAATTTCCTTTGATTTAAGATAATTTTTATTTTTCACCATCTGAGACAGTTTATTGCTGAGGATCTAGTTCAATAGGAGAGTACTGCTTCATATATAATGCCCTGGACTCAATCTTGATGCTACTCCCTCCAATTACCTTAGTGCATTAGAAGGCAGTATGGGTGGAGAAATATTTCACTCTCATCCAGCATTACACTGCATTTGTACAATCATCTCAGTGATTCTGAGTAGACTCTGTGTGTTTATTTGGTAAATGATGTGAATTAAATTTTCTTAACATTTTTTTCAAGGGAGGAGCTTCCCAAGCAAGCCATCCAGAAGCCATTCCTGGTGATACTTGGTCAATTGGACCAGAGCATAATGTCTGAGGATGCTGTGCTTCTTGGGTCCTATAGTGCTGGTTACTACAAAGGCTACCAGTAGCAGTGCTTGGTGAGGGAATACAATGCCAAGGATCCACCCAAGGTTGGGCTCTGCAGGAATCTCTGACCTCTGTGCTTTCGCCTCAGTCCTTTGGCAACTTTTGTGTAATATTGGAATACTTGCTGGATGTATGGATGCAAGAAACTATAGAGAAAAATGTTCAATAATTATACTAGAAAATTAAAATTTGTGTGCAACAGAAAATAATTAAATTTATTCTTTTATCATAGTTGCCATCCATTTTATATGAATCGAATTAGCATATACAATTGGTAATTAGATCAACCAAGCACTTGAAAAATCTCCTTGTGGTACTGGCCTTGCACATGGCCAACTAGGGTTTAATCCCTGGTACCTGGTATGGTTCCCCAAATTTACCATGAGTAATTTCTGAGTGCAAAGCCAGGAGAAGACCCTTAGTGCTACCAGATGTGGCCCCAAAACAAAACAAAACAAGAAAACAATTCTTTGTCTATTGGGAAAATAACCTTCCTCTATAGAACCCATTTTTATGATGATCTATTCTGCGATTTATTCTCTTTAGCCAAGGGATTCTTTGAAAAGAAGATTCTAAATCACTGAAGAATTTTATTTGCAATCATTAGTCAAAAGGCTCGTGGGCAGAATGTAAAGCCAGGAGTAACTTACTTGAACATTAATTTGAAATTTAGACAAAAATTTTTGAGAATAATTAGATTTTTACAAAAAATTCTTTTTAGTTTATATATACTATATATATTTGTGTGTCCAGTTTAATTATGAACATTTAGTTCAGATGTCTATAATGGTATTAATATTTGAGGTTCAAACAGAATTCCTGCACTTCACCACCACCAAAATGTCAGACTCTCCACTAATGTCCTTAGTTTACTTCTAATCCACCTCATCATCATGCCCCCCTCAATTCTCCACCTTTCTTGGTAATCTAAGTTTTATAATTCAAAGTCATGTGTTTGGCATTCAATTTCCTATTCTTTTTTTTATTTCTCTATCTACCACAGATGAATGAAGCCATCTAGTATTTGCCCTTGTCCCTCTCACTTGTTTCACAACAAAGTTCTTAGATTGTCAGAAATGACAGCTCCAAAGAGTGAAGCACTTCATGAGGAAAAAAGTATTCTGGTAATACTTTTGGGAAATGAAACGGGAATGAAACTTATTTTAGCACATATTAGGTACTCTGTTCCTTCTCTTTCCATTCCTCTTACATTCTCATCTTTTCCTTATCCATCCAGCAGTTACTAATCCTGTTGTCATTCCAAAGTGACAGCCTGTCTTCCTTCCTGAGTGCTGGAACTCAGTTCAGACTTGAGATAAAGGTGAAGATTGCTGATTGCTGAGAAATGTTAAAACTAATGAACTCTTGGGAAGCGGAACCAAGAATGAGTACTTTCAAAAAATCTATGATTCAGTATTCCTAATTATGCAACAGCCTGTTGTTCCTGTTTGATTAATTTCTTCCACTTAAAGAAGTACCACCTGATGCTGTGTAGACAGAGGATGGGAGAAATGTAGTCAAAATGCTTTCATTTGTTGTTGTTTATTCTTTAGTCCATGGTTGGCTGTGCCCAGGGCTGACTACTGGCTTTACACTTAAAGATCACTCCTGGAAGGCTTGGGGGACAATATAGGGTGCCAGGGAAAGAACCCCCAGATCAATCTTATGTAAGACAAGAATATTAGCTTCTGTACTATTTTTCAAACCCCTAAAATAAAATACTGGATAGATCACAATTCTCCTAAGGTAATTATGACAAGTGAGTAGAAAGAAAGCTTCTTTTTTGTTTGGTTTTGGTTTTTGGCTTTTGGGCCACACCCTGTGACGCTCAGGGTTCACTCCTGGATGTGCACTCAGAAATTGCTCCCGGTTTGGTGGACCATATGGGATGCCGGGGGATGGAACCGAGGTCTGCCCTAGCACGTGCAAGGCAAACGCCCTATCGCTGCACCACTGTTCCAGCCCCAGGAAAATGCTTCTATTTGAATATCTCTGAAGGAAAATTGAATTTATGGAAAAGTTCTTATTATTTACATTGTCATTTTCTGTTTCTAGGCTTAATTTTAAGATTAGAGTAGAAACTATGCAATGGTGTATAATGTCATAGCCTTTATCAGAGCTAAGAGGCAACTTCATGGAGAGATGCTCTATAAAGATTGAACTTTTGGATAATTCCCACCTTTCCAAACTTTCCTTTAAATACCTTCTAAACACTTAAGACTTCCAGAGCAGTCATGTACAAATAATTGGAGTCTATTTTCTTTTATTTTGTAACACATTATTAGGAACAATTAAGGCGTTCTTTGTCATAAATAATAGGAACAGAAGGATTCAACTCTATTTTTCCTCCTCAGTAGAGAAGAGTTATGGGGAGAATGTATTAAAAAAAAGCTGAAAAGTACACAAGTATTAGTAACTTTAACCTTATATTGTACCTGTAAAGTCATGAAAAGAGGGAATGCTTTAGTTTAAAAATAGATCTTTGGGGGGCCTGTGAGGTGGCGCTAGAGGAAGGTAAGGTGTCTGCCTTGCAATTGCTAGCCAAGGAAGGACCACGGTTCGATCCTCTGGTGTCCCATATGGTCCCCCCAAGCCAGGGGCAATTTCTGAGCACTTAGCCAGGAGTAACCCCTGAGCATCAAATGGGTGTGGCCGAAAAACCAAAAAAAATAGATCTTTGTTTTTAGAACATAGGAAAATAAAAACAAAAATTTAGAACATAATTTAGTATTAATATATAGTAAACTGATTATTCAACAATGTTTAAAAATTTATTTTTTATTTATTTATTGATTAATTTTTGGGCCACACCCAGTGGCGCTCTGCACTCAGAAATCGCCCCTGGCAGGCAGGGGGACAATATGGGATTCTAGGAATCTAACCGTTTCTCTCCCAGGTCTTCTGCATGCAAGGCAAATGCCCTACCACTTTGCTATTTCTCCAACCCAAAAGTTCACCTGGCCTACCCATCAGGCAATGGAACCCCAGTCTCCCATGTGACAGGCAGGGATATTCACCAATATAGTAACAAGGACGTGGCTATCCAAAAATTTTTAATTTTTATTAATTTTGTTTTGGAGCCTTTTTTGCTTTATTTATTTTGTTATGAATCTGAGCTCAGGGATGACTCTTGGTTGTTTCAAGTGATCAGGTGAGGTGCTAGAGATTGAAACCAGGACCTATCTATACAAGTGTCATAGCCACTGTACTTACTATCTCTCTAGCCTCTGATGGTTTTAAATATGTAGAACTTAATGATGAAAGAACCATGATTTAGGAGATATAAATAAAATTTGAGATAATACTTCCTTAATTATTTAAAAATCTTTAAATATAAAGGTTATGGTGAAGCTCATAACCTTATTTAGATATTATTTATATATTAAAATATTTATTATGGTTAATTTTTAAATATGAAATTTATGATTTATGTAGTGATGTACAAAGGCTTGATCCATTGCCTGAAGAGAAGGGAAACTACTTACAGCTCTGCTTTACAATGACTTTTGGTGTGACGTGAGAGGGAGAGAGAGGGCCCCCTGAATTCTGTGGAGAAGAATCTAAATATTAGTTGAAACCATAGATTCCTGGCTATTGGCTTGTATGCATTTTGTTCTTGGTTCTGGATGGATTAAATATGCATTACCTACAAAATCCATAAGGAGGAGGAATAAAGGATTGCCAAAATCGGACCTTTATGCTAGAATCTTAATTCAAGATGCAGAGTTCCATAGGAGGATTCCAAAAAGGAATCAAAAGGTGCCTAGATGTCAGCACCTACTAAGTACCCAACTCCAAGTCCACATCACTTGAGTTGTCTACCCTAGAAAGTGCTTAGGTAATGTAGTTGCAAATATTAACTTCTGAAAATAGGAACTGGATATATTTTAACAGCTAGTTATCAGACCTTAAAATTTCAAAAAGTGGCTGGATGTTGGAAAAAGAAATAACAGATACTAGTGTATTAGCATTGGTGCATACTAGGTTATAAAGAGACAGTTGTTAAATTTTTAGTTTTGCAAACCAAATATAAAATTACACAGCCTAAAATTGTGTATATTTCAGCTCCCCTAGAAAGTCAGTTATTAAATTTTATCAGTATATTACTGTACATACAGTAATATATATAGAATAGGCACTATTTGTGACCTAAAACTTGACCCTGTTTTTTTGTCACAGTGTTTAAAATTTTCGTTCATAGCTCCAAGTCACTTGTTTTTGTTTTTTTTTTTTTGAGCACTAGATGTTTCTCTATTTATATTCTCTGTTTAGATTTTTGTTTTTAGTTTTCATCTTTTAGTTTCCCTTGTTGGTTTTATTCTTAAACAGACCCCAGTCTTACCTGCCCTACTGCTCTATTATCTATAGTGTCTCAAAGAATCAACGTGTTGACCCAGGGATTTACAACTGGTGGCTCACACTTGAATGTGTTTTAATTAACACATATTGCAGCACTGGCAGCAATGTGTTAGACAAGTCTGTTCATTATCTGTATGTTTTTCATTATAACAGACTCTGCTGATGCTCTGTTCTTATTCTTTGGCACTCTCTGCTTTGGTATGCACCAAAGACATCTAAAGAACAACTGTAGTTGTCTCCCTAAAGGTTGTTCTGGGAAAGCAGATGGGGCAAAAGAAGTGTTGCAAGTTAATGGCTCATGTGAAGCTTTCATGTAATGTCTGTTGGCAGTTAGAAAATTAAAACACACTCACAAACTTCCCCTTCCTCAAGTTGAGTAACTTCTGACTCGTTTTCTACAATGATCTCAAGTGGGATTTGCTCCAATTGTCCAGTCACCCATTAGAGGTGGTATGTTCACGAATACAAGCCCTATCACCTTTCTTCTCATATGGATTCCTTTTCTCTCTCTACTGTAGGTGTTCCTTCCATCTATTATATAATTGCTTAGAAATAAATTTCTTTGTCTCTGGGTCTGATTCTGAGGGGGTGCATATCATCTTCATTGTTTTGCCAGTAAGAGTGGAATGCATTTAGGAACTATATTTTAAAATATCCTTTGTTATCATATCTCAATATGAATATTTTGGTTGGCAGATCATTTATTAATACATGTTTAAATTTGATATCTGAATTATTTTTTGATGTTGCGTGATGGTCTAAAGTTTTTAAGTAGTGCTATTTGTACTTTCCCTTTTCCATCATCAAAATAATGTTTAAAAAGCAGACATATTCCTAGACTGAGGGAACTCTCTGAGCACCAGGACCAGGCCAGGTGAGTCTGTGCCCCACCCCCTACCCAGACCTAGGGAATTCTCTGAGCACCTGGACCAGGCTAGGTGTGTCTGAGCCCCAGTCCCCACCCCCAGACCAAGGGAACAATCTGAGCACTGGGACCAGGCCAGATGAGCTTGCACCCCACCACCTACACCAGGCCATGGGAACTATATGAGCACCAGGACCAGGCAAGTTGAGCCTGTGCCCCACCCACCCCCTACCCTAGACCACAAGAAATCTCAGAGCACTGGGACCATGCCAGGTGTGTCTGCACCCCACTACCTACCCCAGACTGTGGGAACTCTCCTTCAGGCATAAGGACCAACCACAGGCCAGAATAGCAGACCATGTTATTAAATAACCAGAAATTTCAACATTCAAAACCACTAAATAAAAAGAAATATGGGTAAACTAAGGAAGACACTAGCAGCTAGGGAATTAGAGAGAAATCCTAGCAAGTTTCCAAGCCTACCAAAATGTGGGAGCCCAATAATGAAGACATAAAATCGGCAATGAATGTCCTAGCAATAGAAATTAAGAAATAACTGGCCTGCGAAATCAAGAAATGTATAGATGAACAATTCAACAAACTGAAAGAACTTTTATAGAAGATGAGAAAGTCCATACCAATGGAATTAAGGGAAATAAAAAAAACATGGCAGCAAGCCATAATAGATGAATTACAAAATTGGAAGAGCGCATAGAAGAACTTAAAAAAATACAAATCAACAATAACAAGGAAGTCAATAAGAAAACACAAGACAAAATATTGGAAGAAAATGTCAGGTACCTAATGAATAAAGACAAAAGAAATAACTTACAAATTGTAGGAATAACAGAAGGGGAGAAGAAAAGGAAAGGGGAAGAATAAGTAGTGAAGAAAATAATAGCAGAATATTTTCCCACCCTCTGGAAAGAGACACCTGTACACATCCAGGAGACAAGAAGAGTCCCTAATAAAACAGATTATAAAAGGCCAACACCAAGAAACATAGTAATCCAAATGGCAAAGAGAAAGCTGAATTACTTAAAGCAATAAGGGATAAAAAACCCTCAAGTACAAAGGAAGGAACATAATAATCAAACCAGATCTCCCATTTGAAACAATTCAAGCAAGAAGACAGTGGAATGACATATTGAAACTACTGAATGAAAGAAACCTCCAAACTAGAGTCAACTATCCAGCAAAACTCTCATTTATATGGGAAGGAGGACTAAAAAATTCTTAGACAAAAAGAACTCATACTATTTGTGCTAAACAAACCAACTCTAAATGAACTACTCAAAGATGTATTACATAATCCAAACTCCCACTTGTAACAACAACTACTCTACTCAATAAAATAGCACAACAACCTGCTCTGTCAATAATCTCTGTAAATGTCAATAGACTAAATTCCCGCATTAAAAGACAGAGATTAGAGGATTAGATTAGAAAACAAAAATCAGATATCTGCTGCCTTCGAGAAACGCACCTAAAAGATCAGGATAGGCACAAATATAAAATAAAAGATTGGAGTTCAATTATTAAAGTCAATGTAAAACAAAATAAAGCTGGACAGCCATTCTTATATCAGACCAAATTGCATTCAACCTCAAGAAAGTACTCAGAGACAAAGAAGGTCACTACTTACTGATCAGGGGAACATTAGACCAAGATGTATTAACCCTGAGCAACATTTACGCAACAAATGTAGAGCCAGCAAAATATGTAAGGTATTTTCTTACAAACCTAGAGAAACATATGGAAGGAAATACGATATTACTAGGAGATTTCAAAACAACATTATCACCACTAGACAGATCCAATAGACAGAAAACTAGCAAAGATATAAGAGCCCTAAGTGAGAAATTATAAGAACTAGGATTAATGGTCTTAGATAGGGCCCTCCACCGCCAGAAGACAGAATACACATTCTTTTCAAGTGCATATGGAACCTTCTCTAGAATAGACTGTGTCAGCATATAAATATATAAATCTAACTTGAACAAAGTAACAAATATAAGGATTATAAGAAGCACCCTATCAGATCACTATGAAATAGAGATCGGGGCCGGAGATATAGCATGGAGGTAAGCTGCTTGCTTCTCATGCAGTAGATCAGTGGTTCAAACCCCGGCATCCCATATGGTCCCCTGAGCCTGCCAGGAGCTATTTCTGAGTGTAGAGTCAGGAGTAACCCCTGAGCACTGCCGGGTGTGACTGAAAAAAAAAAGAGAGAGAGAGAGAGAAAGAATAAAGAAAAAAAAGAAATAGAGATTAAGATTGACTGTAAAAAGAAGGTCTGGAGAAAATCTAAACCTGGAGACTAACAACAGCTGGACCAAGGAGGAAATCAAAGAAGAAATTAAAAATCTTTAAAAATGAATGATAATGAAGAAACAAATTGTCAATATTTGTGGGCCACAGCAAAAGAAGTAATGAGGGGGAATTCATAACAATACAGGCCTTCATATGGAAAGAGGAGAACAACAAAATTAACAGCCTAAAGGAACACCTTAAGGATCTGGGAAAACAGCAGCAGAAAAATTCAAACCCAGGCAGAAGGAAAGAAATAATAAAAAACCAAAGCAGAAATGAACACCAAAGAATAAAAAAAAACAATACAAAAACTCAATGAGACCATGAGCTGGTTTTTTAAAAAAATAAAAATGATAGACAAACCGCTGGCAAGACTTACCAATAAAGGGCTTGGGAAACACCCAAATAAATAGGATCACAAATGAAAGGGGAGAAATTACAACAGAACCTCAAAAAATCCAAGACATTGTGAGGACTTATTATGAATAACTGTACTAAGTTAAGTTAGAAAACCCAGAAGAAATCGACAGGTTTCTGGAAAAATATCATCTTTCAAGACTTAATAAGGAGGATGTAGAATGCATTATCAGGGCAATCACACCCAAGGAAATTGAAACAGCGATCAAAAACTTCCCAAGAACAAAAGTCCAGGACCAGATTGTTTTATAGGTAAATTCTACCAAATATTAATAGAATTACTACCATTGATCCATAGGCTCTTCCAAACACTTCTCTGAGGAAGACCGAACGAAGGCCAATAGACACATGAAAACATGCTCAGCATCACTCATCATTAGGGAAGTTCAAATCAAGACAATAATGAGATACCACCTTATACAATGAGGATGGCACACATCAAAAATAACGGGACCAATCTCTGTTGGCGGAGATGTGGTAAGAAAGGAACTCTCATCCACTGCTGGTGGGAATGCTGCCTGGTCCAACCACTATGGAAAACAGTATGGAGGGTGCTCAGTAAACTCAGAATTGAGCTGCCATATGACCCAGAAATCGCACTCCTGGATATCTACCCTCAAGATGGAAGGTCATTCATCTCAAAGTATATATGCACTCCACTATTTATTGCAGCACTCAGCACAATAGCCAAGATTTGGAATCAACCTTGATGCCCAGCAACAGTGAGTGGATCATGAAGATGTGGTATTTATACACAATGGAATACTACAAAGCAGTTAAAAATGACACAACAGTTTTGCAGCAACATGGATGAATCTAGAAAATATTATGTTAAATGAATTAAGTCAGAAGAATATGGACAAATATAGGATGATAGAACTTATCTGAGGTATTTGAAACATATAGCATATATACTTATAATATTCCATGAACAAATACAATAGTCTAATAGGGAAGAAACTTCAATCACCACAGGTGTTAGCATATAGCATTAAGCTGAACAGGGGCAACACAAAGCCTGTAGTAGTCATTATACCTTAAAGAAATCAGCAACAAGAGAAACAGAGGTTTAGAGTGAACAGGTATGCAATCAACATCTAATTACAAAGGCCTATAAAAAACCATAAGAAATTTATCCACAGAACCAGGTGCAGAATATTATTGGAAGCCAGGAATTCCCATTGCAGTGATTACTAACAACATGTTTTAATGCCTTAATTCTTTCAGGTATAAAATATCCCAGCTTCTTTGTCTACAGTGGTTCCTGGAAACATCGAATGGACACCCTATTTCTACACCTCAGTGCTCAATCATACTAGATACCATATAAAGTGCTTACTATGACAATATCTTGATAAAATATTTAATTTACTTATGTCCTTTTGTTTATGTCTTCTATTAGAACCTAAGCAACATGATCATTCAGACCAATGAAACAATCAGCAGTGCACCACAGACTTACATTACAGGTACCACTCATCAAATAAGTTTCTGCAAATTAACATCTTTTTACTTTTTCTTCTTTTCTTTTTTCTATCTCTCTATTTTCTTCTTCCTATTTCATTTTTATCCTCCCTCCTCTTCTTCCTCTTACTCTTCTTCCTCTTCTTCTTCTTCTTCTTCTTCATCATCATCATCTTCATCATCATCTTCATCATCATCATCATCATCATCATCTTCTTCTTCTCCTCCTGCTTCTTCTTCTTTTTCTTCTTCTTCTCCTCCTCCTCCTCCTCCTCCTCCTCCTCCTCCTCCTCCTCCTCCTCCTCCTCCTCCTCCTTCTTCTTCTTCTTCTTCTTCTTCTTCTTCTTCTTCTTCTTCTTCTTCTTCTTCTTCTTCTCCTGCTTCTGCTTCAATTAAATCTATGTTAAATAAGCCCACACTGTCAGTTTCTTTTTAAGAAAGAAACCTTGATACACAAGATGCGGCAGATGATACTACATAGGGTAACCAACACTTATAGACCTCACTACCACATTGCTTTGTATTCTATATGTGAAAACTTTGCTTATCCTAAAATTCTCTAGCCACTATCAAACGCTGAAATCTTCACTTAGCAAAGTCCACACCAGTCATTGACAAACGCCTAGATATTGGAAAACCTTCCAACTCTGACACACAGGCCCCATATTCTTTTTATTTTTTAACTTATTTTACTGTATTATCTTTCTTTTCTTTTCTCCCTTGTTTTCCATTTCTTTCTCTCCTAATCTTATCTTAGCTTATTATTTATCTACTTTTAAGGCAATTATATCTTTTTTATTATAATATTTATTTTAATCATAGTGGCTTACATATCGTTCTCAGTAATATTTTAGGTATATTTTAACATTGAGTCAGGGGAATTCCCACCACTAAATTGTCCTCCCTCCACCCCTGTTCCCGTCCTGCCTCCCATAGCCTCCACCCTCACCCCCGGGGCTGCTAGAATGAGTGGTCCCCTCTGTGCCTGGTTTACCTCTTAGTGATCTTACAACTGTTTGGTCATGGTACCTCCATTATATCCCCATCTAATTGGGAGGTCAGACTAGATAGTTAGTTTTGTGTTTTTGTTTGAAGAAGAGAAAAGTAATAAGATGGGGTAAAAATCAAATATGCCGAAAATGGGTAGAGTCCTTCTAGAGCAGGGGTCTCAAACTCAATTTACCTGGGGCCTCAAGAGGCAAGGTCGGGGTGAGGCAGGGCCGCATAACGGATTTCGCTAACCAAATATTTGCAATAAAAAAATCGCACTAGTAAGAAAAAAAAACACAAAAAATCTCATAAAACATTTGCATACCCCATACGGAACTGCTCGGGGTATGCAAATGTTTAATGCGATTTTTTTCTTCCTAATGCGATTTTTATTGCTATTATTTGGTAAGTGGTTAATCGCGAATACTGTGATATTTGAAGGCCAGCCGCGGCACACAAAATGTTGTATGGAGGGCTGCAAAAAGCCTGTGGGCTACGAGTTTGAGACCCCTGTTCTAGAGGCTCTCATCCTCGGTTCGAGAGATGAAGGAGAAAAAGAAGGTGAAACACCACAACAGTATAAAAAGAAGTATTGAATAAAATATTCAGTGAGCACTACAGCAATAAAGATAGGCACCACATGCTTGCCATGGTCTTGAGATAAAAAAACATGACAGAGCACAAAATGTAAGAGAAAAGAAGAAAGAAAAAAATAAATAAATAAAAATGGAGACAACGAGTTCAATATCCACACCAAATCAAAGAAATCGACAAAAACTAGATAGATAAGAAGATTATTTTGTGCTTTTTGTCTCTTTTTTATTTTTCCCCTTCTACACAGGCACAGTAAACATTGGAGTCATTTGAAAAAGAATTCCCTTGGCCTAAGAAATACAGGGTTTCTCTATCCTTGGAGTATATTGTCATGGAAGGCAATTATATCTTAAGAGCTCAAACCCAACCTATGAGGATCAGGCCTCCAACAACTTGAATAGATCTCTAATGTCTGTCTATATGTGGGCATGAGTTTGTATACAGTGATCTTCTCTCTGATTGCCAAACCTAAACTGTAAACAACCCATGTATATAGTGTATATAGACCTCTTATATATGATTCTTCCTCTCTCCCTCAGAAAAACTTCTATCTTCTCATCCCCCAATCCTGTTCCATTATCCCTCCTTATTTAACCCTCTTTACACTCAGCTCTTAAATCTTTAGGCACTGAGACTGACCTCCTGCCCTAGTAAACCATTACCTGCTCCAAAAACGAAAGAACACTCTCTCAGTACCATATTTCATGCCCTAACAAGAAACTACAACCAGCACACCTGCTGACTCATGCTATGTTGCCCTTCTTCTCACCCGCCCCCCCAAATGTGGATTGTTGCATGGTGCAGAATTCAGCTTCAGAAGGACCCCAGTTCAAAGACACTACCTGATCCCTTAATGCTCCAAATCATGTCTCAAACTCAACAAGACCATGTTGTGTGATAAAAATGCCTTGGATTTCATCCCCCACAAAAATATTTCAAAGACTTAATTAGGATGCTTATATTTCCTTTGCATGTTTAATATTTCTATAATAATACCTCTTAGGGTGTTTATTCCAAAACATAAATGTAGCCTCCTCTATCACATTTTTTCTTCAATTACTTTTTTAAAATTCATTTTAATTTATTTCTTTTTTTTATAAATTATCTTTATTTAAACACCGTGATTACAAATATAATTGTAGTTGTATGATTACAGTCATGTAAAGAACACCCCCCTTCACCAGTGCAGGATTCCCACCACCAATTTCTCAGATCTATCTACTCCCCACTCCACTCACACTTGTACTCTAGAAGGCTTTCTTTTTCCCTCATTCATTCACATTATTATGATAGTTTTCAGTGTAGTTATTTCTCTAACTGCACTTATCACTCTATGTGGTGAACTTCATGCCATGAGCTGCACCTACATGGAAAGATGGGGGGAAATAAGGGTTGGGACTGAAGCAGTAAAATATTAGAAATGAGATTTGTAGGGCAGTATCAAGGTCACAATACAAGATGGATGTTATGGATATATAAAATATATGCATACAATACTATCAATAGGAAAACAAAAAGAAAAACATTCCAGTGACTGTCCCAACATAAACCAGTACTAAAACGGCCCGCCCTCCTCCCAAAGCGCATTTCCATTAGTATAGGGAGAGGTAGGGGGGAAGCCTGAGGACCACTAAGAGTCCACCTGAACCCACTTCTGGCCATCTGAGCTGGCACCCAGGAAAGGCCTGGAGTCAGGGGTAACAGACAAGGACGGCTGGGGGCCTACCAAGCCTCCCAGCACTCCCCAGGCCAGGGAAAAGGGCTCTGGTATGGGGCCTCCCCAAAACCCACACCTGGCAAGAGCTGGTCTCCAGAATCAAGAAGAAACCGGAGGCCAGATGTCTGCCCGCCCTCCTCCCCATGCACCTCCCCCTGGAGTATGGAGGGAGGGGGGAAGCCTGAGGACCACTAAGAGTCCACCTGAACCCACTTCTGGCCATCTGAGCTGGCACCCAGGGAAGGCCTGGAGTCAGGGGAAAAAGATAAGGATGGCTGGGGACCTGCCAAGCCTCCCAGCAATCCCCAGGCCAGGGAGAAGGGCTCCGGTATGGGGCCTCCCCAAACCCCATAGATACATATTTTCTTTCATTTTACCTGTTTTGATTCTGCTTGGTATGAAAACTGAGAAGATAAAGTCTTGCCTGGGACAAAAGCTCAGGTTTAAATCTAGGGCACAGAGATTGTTTAGCCTGTCTTTCATACCCACAAATGCACAAGTAATATAATAAGACAGCATATACTTTTGTATAGGCACAATAAAAAGGGGGAAACCTTATGCACTGAAACAAGATCTTAACTTCAAGGGATAAGAATTCATACTTTTTATAATACTGAGGCTCCTCCCACCCTGAACATGTGTCATGTGGACCCAACTTAGACTCCATAAGATTGGACAGTGATCATTCAACCCTGTACCCCAGATAGCAGAAATAGAACCTATATAGTTCCCTGCAACAAAACCAGGAACCAAACTCCCCCATGGGAAATTCCTAATACTGCTCTGCTACCAACTTGCACCAGTTTTGATATGATATCCTGACAATGAGGAAACAGCAGCAACTTGATCTAAGAGCAGTTTGTCCTATCTCATCACCAAACAGTAAGATGAAATCAGAAGACATGTTGTCCTTTGATCTGTGCAAAAACCAAGAGCGCTTACTACAGAAGACGGACTTTGACAACCATGACTGGGAAGAACTTATCCTGGGACCAATAAGAGAGTCACTACCCTAGGTTTTAGCCCAGAACTTGTACAAAAATTAAGATCTCTAAATCCAGAGGTCGACTTTGACAACTGAGACTGAGCAGAATTTCTGGAACCATAATGAAGACTCTATCCTAGGCTTTGCTCTAAGATCTGAGCAAAAACCAAGACCACTTATTACAGAAGACTGATTACAACAACAGTGATGGAAGAGAACTTCTAGAACCATAAAGAAAGACTCTATCCTATACTTTGTCCTGTGACCTGTGCAAGTCCCAAACTCTCTAGCTACAGAAGCCTGATTTTATCAACCACAACTAAGTGGAAAGTTTCCTGGCACCATAAAAAGACCTTGGGATGTGATAATGAGCATGTATGGAGCTAGTAGTTATTCCCATGGCAGTATGCTTCAAGGGTGGAGAAACCCTGTATTTCTTAGGCCAAGGGAATTCCCTTTCTAATTTTCCCAATACTTACTGTGCCTATGCAAAAAAAAAGAAACACAAAACCTTGCCACACCGGCTCTCCTTCCTTTGAATTTTTTCTTTTTATTTCTTTTTTCTTATTTTTCCCCTTTTCCCTATCTTTTCTTTCTTTTTCATTCTTGTGGTTATTATTTGATGATGTTTTTGTTGCTGGGTGCTTTTTCTTTTTTTGGTAGTTACTGTTTATTTTTTCGTCTAGCAGAACCACACAAGTTGAATCATGTTGTTTTGCCTTGTGAATTGACGGGGAAAATAAAAATAAATGCCACCAGGTCCAAACAGCCATATGAACATTGAGTAGAAATAAAGAAATGATCAGACTTAAACACCAAGCCCAAAGTCAACAAAAACAGAATAGATATACCCTATCTAAAACAAGTTATACACAGAGGGGAACAGTTAACAATAGCATTCCAGAGGGCAAGAAGGGAGATAGTAGACACATGCTGGGAAAAGCGGTGGAGAAGGACAACTCTGGTAGTGAAAATGGCCCTGATTTATTATCACTCTGTATCTTAAATATTACTGTGAAAGATTTGTTATTCACTTTTGGTCACAATAAAAGTCATTTTAATAAAGCAAATGTATTTTAGATATATTCTTTATTTTAATTATGTATAAATAAATAGTATATGAAAATTATTTATATATATTAAGCATTTTATTTGGTTGCATGGTATTGGAAATTTTTCCATAATCATTCCATCTGTAATTGTGTCCTTTAGCTATGGAAAATCATATAATTTTGGATTCAATTTTGTGTGAAAGCTGCATCAGCCATCCATGATTGAAACCCCTAAGTGCCTACACCTGAGCCATACTGACTAGGATCTAGGCATATTTTTGAAACATCCAAATAGCAAGAGATTAAGCTGTAGGTTAGATTTTATTTTCAAGCCATAAATGGTATGCTGGGGTACAACTCTAAGAATACCACTACTACTACATTAAACATAGTGTATAAAATTATTCAGCTGTACTGAATCTTTCTATGATTCCTTTTTTTAACGAGGAGAGGTCAATTCCTAAATATTTTAGTACACTTAGAACTACTTAAAGGATGTGCCATTTTTCTTCAATACAAGGTCAAATAAAGCAAAAATTAAGTGATTCCTTTTGCAAACAAATTTATATTTTCTAATTCATACAAAGCAGGTAAATGTAGCCACACATTAAATTTGTTCTCCAGTTAATTGGATTAAAATACCTATAGATTTAATATCTATATTTTCCTTTCAAGATGCAATGATAGATAATACATATTAATATAGGCCTGTCCTTTTATTTTCAGTTTAGTGACTCAGGAGCCCTACCATGGTGGTAGGGCATTTGCCTAGCATGTGGCTCCATTGGGATGAACCCGGGTTTGATCATCCTTGGCATCCCACATGGTCCCCCAAGCCTTCCAGGAGTGATTTCTGAGTGCAGGGCCAGGAGTAACCCCTGAGCGCCACTGGGTGTCGCCCAAAAATAAAAAAAAGTAAATAATTTGGTAACTGAGAATCAATGGGAGAGATAATACAGTGAATAGGGTGCCTGCCTTGCACCACGAACTTGAATACAATCTCTGACACCATATATTGTCCCCCATGGCAAGCTAAGAAAAAACCCTGAGAACTTCTAAGTGTGACCCAAGACCCAAAATAACAGTATTTTTAATACTACTACTCAAGAAACTTTTAGAATATAGTTTTGTAATATAGTGATTAGTTCTGCAGATATGTAAATTTTCTTGTAAACAATGAAATGCGATTTCAGTGTAATACCCTGGAGAAGATAGCACTTCTCAGAGGTGGTGCCTTATATTTTAATCTTGTGCCATAATGATGAGAAATTTTGGTTTTTCATCCCTCACTCTTGATTATTCTTTTCAGTCCTAATAATTACTTTTTTTGTTAAAAATCAAAATAATTGTCCTCTCCCACAGTGATTTTGAACACACTTACTCTTTGTCAATTTTATAACAAAAGAATATTTCTAGTTTATAACATGGAACTTTATTCTCCCACCAATCCCTGCATTTTGAATAACAGACTAGTAGTATACTTTTCCACTTAGAACACTATACTCAGGTATTAAATACAAATGATAATATGCTACAATGAGGTTTAAACCAAAATCCTTATGTTTAAAATAAAACATGAGTTTGTCTTGTGCTTTGTTGATTATGATATATGAAACACAGATCTTTCTCTTACATTTTCAATTTCATTGAAAACTATATATTTATGAATTGTAGAACTCACCAACTTTGTTGAGGGATGCGGTAAGAGAAAATGATTTAAGGTCCAAAATCATGTTGTTAATCCATTTTAAAGTAAAATTTTTATTAAAGAAATTTCAGGGCCCAGAGATATAGCACAGTGGTGTTTGCCTTGCAAGCAGCCGATCCAGGACCAAAGGTGGTTGGTTCGAATCCCGGTGTCCCATATGGTCCCCCGTGCCTGCCAGGAGCTATTTCTGAGCAGACAGCCAGGAGTAACCCCTGAGCACCGCCGGGTGTGACCCAAATACCAAAAAAAAAAAAAGTAATTCCATTTCCCCTAAATGCACCAGCAATATAATATGGCACCATTCCCTTTTGCATAGGCACCCCAAAACAGGTGAAATGTTATGCATAGAAACAAGCTCTTATCTACTAGGGATAAGAACCCATACATTTTATAATACAGGAGCACCTCCCATACTGAACAAGTGTCATGTGGACCCAACATAGACTCCATATGACCGAACAGCAACTGTCCAACCCAAAATCCCAGATCGCAGATGTATAACAGACACAGTTCTCTGCAATAGCACCAGGAACCAAACTCCCCCATGGGAAATTTCTAATACCACTCTGCCACCAACTTGCACCGTTTTTTTTTAAATAAATTTTTATTGTGACCAAAGTGCATTACAAATCTTTCACAGAATTATTTATGATACATAGTGACAATGAATGAGGGGCATTCCCACCAACAGTGTTGCCCTCCCTCCACCCCTGTTCCCAGCATGTATCCCATATCTCCCTCCTAAATCCCCCAGAATACTAGTGTAACTGGTCTCCACTTTACAGCTTGTTGTAGATTGGGTGTCTATTCTGTTGTCATTGACTTTGGGTTTGGTGTTCAAGTCTGATCATTTTTTATTTTCACTACATGTTCATATGACTGGTCCTAGTATCATCCTTTCCCCCTCTCAATTCATGAGGCTGAATAATTCAAGTTATGTGATTCTGTTGGAGATAAAAAGGATAAGAAAAAGAGAAGAAAAAAATTGGTAGCAACTACCAAAAAGAAAAAGAAAAAAGAAAGAAAAAGAGAAAAAAATCACCAAATAATAACCACAAGAGTGAAAAAGATAGAAAAAAGTGGAAGAAAAAAGAGAAGGAAAATAATATAAAAAACTAACAGGTCAAAACAAAACAAGAAAAAGAAAGGAAGGGTGCTGGAGTGGCAGGATCTGGTGTTCCCCCCACTTTTTTTTTGCATAGGCACAGTAAGTATTGGGGAAGAAAGGGAATTCCCGTGGCCTAAGAGATTCAGGGTTTTTCCATCCTTGAAGCATACCATCATGGAATCAACCACTGGCTCCATATATACTCATTACTACATCCCAACGGCTTTTTTTGTGGTGCCAGGAAACTTTTCTCTCAGTTGTGGGTGAGAAAATCAGGCCACTGTAGCTAGCGATTTATTTGTGCAGGACATAGGGCAAGGTTTAGGATAGAGTCTTCATGGTTCTAGAGGTTTTGTTCCATCATTGTTGTTGTGTTCAGTCTTCTGTAACAAGTGCTCCCTGTTTTTGTTCAGTCCTTAAGCCGAAGCCCAGGATATTATGGTTCCAAAGGTTCTGCTCAGTCTCTGTTGTCAAAGTCGGGTCTCTGTAATAAGAAATATTAATTTTTGCAAGAGTCCTGAGCTACAGCCTAGGATAGGGTTTTCTTTATTGGTCCCAAGGTAAGTTCTGCCCAGTCACGGTTGTTAAAGTCAGTTTTCTGTACTTAGTGCTCTTATTTTTCACAGTTCAAGGGATGATACATCTTCTGATTTCCATTTAGTGTTAGGTGATCTGATAGGACAACCTGGTTTTAGGTCAAGTTGTCATTTCCTTGTTGTCCTCATTGTCATATCAAAACTGGCACAAGTTGGTGCCAGAGTGATGTTATAAATCTCCCAACGGAGCTTAGTTCCTGATGTTGTTAAAAGGAGCTGTATCAGTTCTACGTCTGGGCTCTGGGGTGTGGGATTGAACTAACGCTGTCCAGTCTCATGGAGACTGAGTTGTATCCACATGACACATATTCAGGATGGGAGGCACCCTTGTGTTATAAAAAGTGTGAGTTCTTATTCCTAGAAGATAAGATCTTGTTTCTGTGTCTATGGTTTCCCCGTTAATACTGTGCCTATACAAAAACGCATGGTGTCATATTGTATTGCTGGTGCTATTCTGGGTAAGGATGACAGGCTACACACATAGTCTCTGTGGTTGGTTTTGATCTGAGCTTTTATCCCAGGTAAGATGTTTTCTTGGTTTTTGTACCAAGCAGTACCAAAACTGGTGAGGATAGAGAAAATATGTATATATAAAAATAGAACAAATAAATAAAACTGAGTTTAAAAAAGGTATTTGAAGAAAACAAGTGATGGAGGAGGCTACCTGTATATTTAGGAATACACATTTTAAACTGCATTGTTATAAAGGTATTAAGCTTACATAGGCAATATAGGCCTCCTAATTAGGTCTTTTGAGATATTTTGAGATATTCTTGTGGAGAGTAAAAGCCAAGGCACATTTTTTGTAACACAGGTCCTTGGTCTTGAGTTTGAGACAAGATTTGTGGCATTACAGAACCATGTGGTGTCCTTCAACTGGGGGTTTTGCTGAAACTGATTTCGGTATCATGCAACAGTCCACAATTTGATGGGGGTGAGAGAGGCCACAAAGCATGAGTCAGCAAGTGTGTTGGTTGTAGTTTCTTACTGAGGTATGAGACACCAAGAGGTGTCTTTCACTGAGGAGCTGGATGGTAGTCTGTTGGAGCAGGAGGTCAGTCTTGCTGCCTACCGAATTAAGAACTGAGGATAAAGAGGGTTAAATAAGGGGGAGATAACTGATTCGGGTTGGGAGATGAGGGAGTAGAAGGGATGTTGGGGTGGGGAGGGGCAATATATGAGAGGGGCTATATACATTATATAGATGAATTGTTTATGGTTTATACTTAGAGTCAGAGAGCACCACTGTACGGAAAGTCACGTCCACATAAAGACTGACTTTAGAGATCTATTTGAGTGTTATCGTCCAAATCTTGGGCATTCCATTTCCTTTCCTAGGAACAGTCTAGAATTAAGAAAATTTTTAGATAATGGTTAAAAAGTATATTTGTCACGTGGGCTTTTGAAAATGAGTACTAGTAAAAACAAGACACCCCTGCATAGTATGCATAGGGGAGAAGTTTTTCTCCTACCCCTCCCCCAAGGGCCCGAGTTACCGGGCCTGGCCCTAAAGGCAAGTCTGGCATGGGGGGATTTCAGTCCCTGCACTAAGTAGTCAGGCCAGGGGACCTTTGGCTAGCTGTCCTGCCCAGAGCCCCTGACATACCAGTGAAAGATGAACAGAAGTCCTCCTTGCACCAGTTTTGATATGACATCCTGACAATGAGGAAACAGCAGCAACTTGATCTAAGAGCAGGTTGTCCTATCTCATCACCAAACAGTAAGATGAAATCAGAAGACATGTTGTCCTTTGATCTGTGCAAAAACCAAGAGCGCTTGCTAAAGAAGACTGATTTTGACAACCATGACTGGGAAGAACTTATCCTGGAATCAATAAGAGAGTCACTACCCTAGGTTTTAGCCTAGAACTTGTACAAAAATCAAGATTTCTAATTCCAGAGGTCGACTTTGACAACTGAGACTGAGCAGAATTTCTGGAATCATAATGAAGACTCTATCCTAGGCTTTGCTCTAAGATCTGAGCAAAACCCAAGACCACTTATTATAGAAGACTGATTACAACAACAGTGATGGAAGAGAACTTCTAGAACCATAAAGAAGGACTCTATCCTAGCCTTGTCCTATGACCTGCGCAAATACCAAAATCTCTAGCCACAGAGGCCTAATTTTATCATTCACAACTGAGTGGAAAGTTTCCTGGCACCATACAAAAATCATGGAGTATGAAAATGAGTGAGTATGGAGCCTGTAGTTTTTCCCATAGCATTATGCTTCAAGGGTGGAGAAACCCTGTATCTCTTAGGCCCAGGGAATTCCCTTTCTAGTTTTCCTAATACTTACTGTGCCTATGCAAAAGAAAAAAAAGGAAGAAAGAAAATAAGTACAAAAACCTTGCCACATCAGCCTTCTTTCCTTCGTTTTCCTGTTTCTTTTTCTTCTTTTTCATTTTTTCTTTTTCTCATCTTTTCTATTTCTTCTTCTTTTTTTTTTTTTTTTTTTTTTTTTGGTTTTTGGGCCACACCCGTTTGACGCTCAGGGGTTACTCCTGGCTATGTGCTCAGAAATTGCCCCTGGCTTGGGGGGACCATATGGGACGCCGGGGGATTGAACCGTGGTCCGTTCCTTGGCTAGCGCTTGCAAGGCAGACACCTTACCTCTAGTGCCACCTTCCCGGCCCCTATTTCTTCTTTTTTAATTACTTTTATTTTTATTGTCTTTCCCTCTTATGGTTATTGTATGATGGTGGTTGTTTCTAGAAGCTGGATGCTTTTCTTCTTTCTTCTTTTAAATTGATATTTGTAACCTCTAGAATTTTTTTCCCATCAGAGCCACATCATTTGAATGATCTTGTTCTACCTCATGGATTGAGGGGAAAAATGGAGGGTACCAGGGCCAAACAGTAGTATGAGCATCGAAATAAAAAATGAACAGACTCAAACACCAAATCCAAAGTCAACGACAATAGAGTTGATACCCTTTGATACAAGCTATACACAGAGGAGAGCAGTCTGGGGGGTAAATGAGGGAGATATGGGATGCATGCTGAAAAAAGGGCTGGAGGGAGGATAGCACTGGTGGTGGAAATGGCCCTGATTCATTGTTACTATGTACCTTAAATATTACTGTGAAAGATTCACAATTCATTTGGTCACAAAAAAAATTATTTAAAAAAAAAAACCATTTGACTCGCATGCCAGGATTTCTGGGTCTTTGCCTGGTATGTTGGGGGGCTTTGGGCAGGACAGCTAGCCACAGGCCCCCTGGGCTGAACTCCTAGTCCAGGGGACCAAGATCCCCCCAAACCTGGTGGGTCTTCAGGGCCACGCCTGGTTAATCGGGCCCTGGGGAGGAGGGGGGAGAAATCCCTTCCTATGCATCCAAAAACTACAGGGGCAGGGCTGGGCTCAGAGCACTCGCATGCCAGGATTTCTGGGTCTTTGCCTGGTATGTAGGGGGCTCTGGGCAGGACAGCTAGCCACAGGCCCCCTGGGCTGAACTAGTCCAGGGGAACAAGATCCCCCCAAACCTGGTGGGTCTTCAGGGCCACGCCTGGTTAATCGGGCCCTGGGGGGGAGTGGGGAGAAATCCCTTCCTATGCATCCAAAAACTACAGGGGCAGGGCTGGGCTCAGAGCACTCGCATGCCAGGATTTCTGGGTCTTTGCCTGGTATGTTGGGGGGCTCTGGGCAGGACAGCTAGCCACAGGCCCCCTGGGCTGAACTAGTCCAGGGGACCAAGATCCCCCCAAACCTGGTGGGTCTTCAGGGCCACGCCTGATTAATCGGGCCCTGGGGGGGAGTGGGGAGAAATCCCTTCCTATGCATCCAAAAACTACAGGGGCAGGGCTGGGCTCAGAGCACTCGCATGCCAGGATTTCTGGGTCTTTGCCTGGTATGTTGGGGGGCTCTGGGCAGGACAGCTAGCCACAGGCCCCCTGGGCTGAACTCCTGGTCCAGGGGACCAAGATCCCCCCGAACCTGGTGGGTCTTCAGGGCCACGCCTGGTTAATCGGGCCCTGGGGGGGAGTGGGGAGAAATCCCTTCCTATGCATCCAAAAACTACAGGGGCAGGGCTGGGCTCAGAGCACTCGCATGCCAGGATTTCTGGGTCTTTGCCTGGTATGTTGGGGGGCTCTGGGCAGGACAGCTAGCCACAGGCCCCCTGGGCTGAACTCCTAGTCCAGGGGACCAAGATCCCCCCGAACCTGGTGGGTCTTCAGGGCCACGCCTGGTTAATCGGGCCCTGGGGGGGAGTGGGGAGAAATCCCTTCCTATGCATCCAAAAAACTACAGGGGCAGGGCTGGGCTCAGAGCACTCGCATGCCAGGATTTCTGGGTCTTTGCCTGGTATGTTGGGGGGCTCTGGGCAGGACAGCTAGCCACAGGCCCCCTGGGCTGAACTCCTAGTCCAGGGGACCAAGATCCCCCCGAACCTGGTGGGTCTTCAGGGCCACGCCTGGTTAATCGGGCCCTGGGGGGGAGTGGGGAGAAATCCCTTCCTATGCATCCAAAAACTACAGGGGCAGGGCTGGGCTCAGAGCACTTGCATGCCAGGATTTCTGGGTCTTTGCCTGGTATGTTGGGGGGCTCTGGGCAGGACAGCTAGCCACAGGCCCCCTGGGCTGAACTCCTAGTCCAGGGGACCAAGATCCCCCCGAACCTGGTGGGTCTTCAGGGCCACGCCTGGTTAATCGGGCCCTGGGGGGGAGTGGGGAGAAATCCCTTCCTATGCATCCAAAAACTACAGGGGCAGGGCTGGGCTCAGAGCACTCGCATGCCAGGATTTCTGGGTCTTTGCCTGGTATGTTGGGGGGCTCTGGGCAGGACAGCTAGCCACAGGCCCCCTGGGCTGAACTCCTAGTCCAGGGGACCAAGATCCCCCCGAACCTGGTGGGTCTTCAGGGCCACGCCTGGTTAATCGGGCCCTGGGGGGGAGTGGGGAGAAATCCCTTCCTATGCATCCAAAAACTACAGGGGCAGGGCTGGGCTCAGAGCACTCACATGCCAGGATTTCTGGGTCTTTGCCTGGTATTTTGGGGGGCTCTGGGCAGGACAGCTAGCCACAGGCCCCCTGGGCTGAACTCCTAGTCCAGGGGACCAAGATCCCCCCGAACCTGGTGGGTCTTCAGGGCCACGCCTGGTTAATCGGGCCCTGGGGGGGAGGGGGGAGAAATCCCTTCCTATGCATCCAAAAACTACAGGGGCAGGGCTGGGCTCAGAGCACTCGCATGCCAGGATTTCTGGGTCTTTGCCTGGTATGTAGGGGGCTCTGGGCAGGACAGCTAGCCACAGGCCCCCTGGGCTGAACTAGTCCAGGGGAACAAGATCCCCCCAAACCTGGTGGGTCTTCAGGGCCACGCCTGGTTAATCGGGCCCTGGGGGGGAGTGGGGAGAAATCCCTTCCTATGCATCCAAAAACTACAGGGGCAGGGCTGGGCTCAGAGCACTCGCATGCCAGGATTTCTGGGTCTTTGCCTGGTATGTTGGGGGGCTCTGGGCAGGACAGCTAGCCACAGGCCCCCTGGGCTGAACTAGTCCAGGGGACCAAGATCCCCCCAAACCTGGTGGGTCTTCAGGGCCACGCCTGATTAATCGGGCCCTGGGGGGGAGTGGGGAGAAATCCCTTCCTATGCATCCAAAACCTACAGGGGCAGGGCTGGGCTCAGAGCACTCGCATGCCAGGATTTCTGGGTCTTTGCCTGGTATGTTGGGGGGCTCTGGGCAGGACAGCTAGCCACAGGCCCCCTGGGCTGAACTCCTGGTCCAGGGGACCAAGATCCCCCCGAACCTGTTGGGTCTTCAGGGCCACGCCTGGTTAATCGGGCCCTGGGGGGGAGTGGGGAGAAATCCCTTCCTATGCATCCAAAAACTACAGGGGCAGGGCTGGGCTCAGAGCACTCACATGCCAGGATTTCTGGGTCTTTGCCTGGTATGTTGGGGGGCTCTGGGCAGGACAGCTAGCCACAGGCCCCCTGGGCTGAACTCCTAGTCCAGGGGACCAAGATCCCCCCGAACCTGGTGGGTCTTCAGGGCCACGCCTGGTTAATCGGGCCCTGGCGGGGAGTGGGGAGAAATCCCTTCCTATGCATCCAAAAACTACAGGGGCAGGGCTGGGCTCAGAGCACTCGCATGCCAGGATTTCTGGGTCTTTGCCTGGTATGTTGGGGGGCTCTGGGCAGGACAGCTAGCCACAGGCCCCCTGGGCTGAACTCCTAGTCCAGGGGACCAAGATCCCCCCGAACCTGGTGGGTCTTCAGGGCCACGCCTGGTTAATCGGGCCCTGGGGGGGAGTGGGGAGAAATCCCTTCCTATGCATCCAAAAACTACAGGGGCAGGGCTGGGCTCAGAGCACTCGCATGCCAGGATTTCTGGGTCTTTGCCTGGTATGTTGGGGGGCTCTGGGCAGGACAGCTAGCCACAGGCCCCCTGGGCTGAACTCCTAGTCCAGGGGACCAAGATCCCCCCGAACCTGGTGGGTCTTCAGGGCCACGCCTGGTTAATCGGGCCCTGGGGGGGAGTGGGGAGAAATCCCTTCCTATGCATCCAAAAACTACAGGGGCAGGGCTGGGCTCAGAGCACTTGCATGCCAGGATTTCTGGGTCTTTGCCTGGTATGTTGGGGGGCTCTGGGCAGGACAGCTAGCCACAGGCCCCCTGGGCTGAACTCCTAGTCCAGGGGACCAAGATCCCCCCGAACCTGGTGGGTCTTCAGGGCCACGCCTGGTTAATCGGGCCCTGGGGGGGAGTGGGGAGAAATCCCTTCCTATGCATCCAAAAACTACAGGGGCAGGGCTGGGCTCAGAGCACTCGCATGCCAGGATTTCTGGGTCTTTGCCTGGTATGTTGGGGGGCTCTGGGCAGGACAGCTAGCCACAGCCCCCCTGGGCTGAACTCCTAGTCCAGGGGACCAAGATCCCCCCGAACCTGGTGGGTCTTCAGGGCCACGCCTGGTTAATCGGGCCCTGGGGGGGAGTGGGGAGAAATCCCTTCCTATGCATCCAAAAACTACAGGGGCAGGGCTGGGCTCAGAGCACTCGCATGCCAGGATTTCTGGGTCTTTGCCTGGTATGTTGGGGGGCTCTGGGCAGGACAGCTAGCCACAGGCCCCCTGGGCTGAACTCCTAATCCAGGGGACCAAGATCCCCCCGAACCTGGTGGGTCTTCAGGGCCACGCCTGGTTAATCGGGCCCTGGGGGGGAGTGGGGAGAAATCCCTTCCTATGCATCCAAAAACTACAGGGGCAGGGCTGGGCTCAGAGCACTCACATGCCAGGATTTCTGGGTCTTTGCCTGGTATGTTGGGGGGCTCTGGGCAGGACAGCTAGCCACAGGCCCCCTGGGCTGAACTCCTAGTCCAGGGGACCAAGATCCCCCCGAACCTGGTGGGTCTTCAGGGCCACGCCTGGTTAATCGGGCCCTGGTGGGGAGTGGGGAGTAATCCCTTCCTATGCATCCAAAAACTACAGAATCGCGCGGGGGTAGCGCCCCCGCGCGTACTTCATATATTAAGAGTATTCCTTACTGTTATGTTACGTTTTACATATCCAGAATCTTTATTTTGTATTGTGCCCTTTCCACATCCCTACAAAGCTCTTTTTTATTCCTTTACTCTCTATCCCCCCCAAACATCTCTAATCTACATTACTCTTTTTAATCAGTGGTGTACAAGCCTTATCACAGACCAAAGCCTGTATTGTGTGTAACAACCCCAAACTGTTTCAAGATACATAAAATGGACACGTATTTCTTTAGAATATTTTATGTTTTTTCTCTGACAGCTATAATTCTTACTAAATGTTGTCTTATATAGTGACGATTCTAACCACTTTTCATCTTCTCTTTTTGAGCTGTTTAACAAGGAATCTTAGAGAAAGAGTCCTCCAGATTAATGCTTATGATTGAACCATAATTGTTCTTATCACTCCCATATGCTCCAAGAACACCACGTGGCGTTGCTCCTTTTTTGCATAGGCACATTAAAATGGGCAAATAGTATACATATAAATAAGATCCTATCTAATAGAGATTGGTACAGACAAATCTTATAGTGCAAAGGGACCTAACACCCTGAACATCGACATAACGACCTGGCACAGACCTCAGAAGAAAGGGCATTTCCCTGAACCAGGGAAGCCATCCACAAAACATCCAGCCTGGTCTATAGCATCACCTGGAAGCAATCCTCTACCAAGGAAGACTCTACACTGCTCAGACATTGTCCTGCTCAAAAGAGACTTCCATTAACACTGAGAAGACTTAACAACAACAACGACTTGCTTACAGGACAGGGCTCCCTGCATTGCCCTTTGATTGTGAGGTGAAACCGGAGGACGCTCCACATCCTGACTTCAATGTTGGATATACAGATACCAGGATCTCTAATACAGAAGCTTGATACCAACAACAGAGACTGTGTGAAAAATATAAGTGTGCTGGCACTACAGACAATGTCTTGGATTGATGTTGGATATACAGATTCCAGGATCGTTAATACAGAAGCTTGATACCAACAACAGAGACTGTGTGAAAAATATAAGTGTGTTGGCACTACAGACAATGTCTTGGATTGGACGATCTAGCGTGCCTGGAGCCTAGAGTTGGTCTTGTGCCAGGAAACTTCAGGGGTCGGGTCTTTTTGTATTTAGGCCAAGGTTATTTCTTTCCATGTCCCTCATATTTTGGTGGGCCTATGCAAAGAACAATCGCCACTCTAACACCATTTTTACTGTGCTCCTTTGACTCTAATCCTTAAAAAGAACCCAGTTAAGATTTGAGGATAACTTAAGCTAATATGCATGAATATGGAAATGTAAAAAAATGCTATGCCTGTAATGTTTAAGGAGTTATGTAAGTTTTATGGCTTTAGATTGCCTTGTGTGCTGTTAAGAAATATTATAGTGTGTTACAATCTTAATGTTCTTTGGATGAAATTTCAAAGTTGGGATATCAGCAAGGGGACTTCTGAGAATTATGTTATGTATTGTCCTTCCACTGTAACTTTACCTTGTCCTCCTTCTTTGCATCCTTGTTCTCATAATTAAAAATAAAAATTAAAAAAAAAAAAACAAAAAAAAAACCATTTACCTTTCATCATGAAGAGTTTCTAGAAATGTAAAGTATGTTATTTCTCTTTATCAACAATTGTGCTTATATAAAATGTATCTAGACTGTTTAATGACATCATTGGGGGACTATGAAAAGGGGTAATAGTCATTCTTGTGATCTTACTGTAGGCTTCAAAAGTGCCAGAAATGAATTAATATGGAGTCACATAGTCAATTATCTCTGTAACTGTGGACTATGCACATATTATTTCACCACTAAAATGGAAAATTAACCAAGTATATATTGAAATAATAAACTCATTTTCTCTTTTCCCTTGGTCCTTATTTTCTGGACTATTTAGGAAAATGTCAATTCTTAAGAGTAAAGCAAAGTGGGCATCAATCCAAAGGGATTAAATTTAGTTCCTGTGGATCTCTTCCTACCATAAAGTGTCCTCAGGTTAGTTAACTAAATTAATTGACCATACAGTTATGAAAAACAATTCTCGAAGGAACTAGTAGTGAACAGCTGGTGTGCTATGCTTACTTGTCTCACCTAGGCTTATTATTTGCATTATAGGTAGGCTTATGAATAAGAAACCAGTCTGTCCATCAGTTACTGGCATTTCTTTCATTTATTGAAACATTTCACTTATTGTGAACAATAAGAGTTCAATAAGAGTGTTCACACAGAAAGTAAGCTGTGGATACTTACACAAACACACATATACCCTAAACTCGACATAGTTATTTTTCTCTCTGCATGTGTGTGTGTTTGTGTGTATGTGTGTGTGTGTGTGTATGCACACAGAGAAAAGGGGGTTGGTTGGGAGATAGTTTCAGTTTCCATGGAAATGGGCTAAATAAGGACTTTAGCAGAGAAGAGTATAAGTGTAACGTCTTTGCTAATCTCAAATGAAAACTATTGAGACTGAATCTGAAATAATTTCAGCCCTTTATATTATGAGATCAGTATTGCAGTTTGATACCTGTAACAAAATAAAATTGGATTCAAACTTACTTTGACTTGATAATCATGCTTAGTTCAATTAGTTCTGTGAAAGAAACTAAAATCAAAACCTACCTACATCTCTCTGCATTTGATTTGATGTGCATGTTTAGATAGATATATAAATACGTAACTTTCCATTTTCCTCTCAGAATTTACTCCTCTTTCCAAAAAGGTGTTGGCCTGCAACTAATAAATGGAACATTTCCTCTCTCCTCTACTTAAAGTGTTCTGTGGAGTACAATATAATTTTAGAAGACAACAGCCAAATGCATTTTTCTTAAGTAAGGCATGTAGGTACATAAAGTGCTTTCTACTTCCTACAATTTTTTTGTGATAGTATATTAAACTGAACCAGGATATAGGTTTTTCTTTTCTTCTTACAGAGATGAAACATTTCCCCATTGAGTTGAAGGATGCATTATATGCCACATATTTTTTAAAGATTTATACGATGCTATACAATCACAAACTCCAAACCTCTGTCTGTATGGCATATAATCATATAAATTATTTGTTTTGTTTTTGTTTTGGGGCCACACCCAGTGAAGCTCAGGGGTACTCCTGGCTATGCACTCAGAAATTGCTCCTGGCTCAGGGGATCATATGGGACTCCAGGGATTGAACCCAGGTCTGTCCTGGGCAACCGCAAACGCCCTACCATTGTGCTATCACTCCAGCCCCATATAAATAATTTTTGATTGCTCTTCTGGAAAAAATGGTTATCAAGGAAAAACACAATAATACTTGCATTTGAAGACATTATTGTATTCTATAACCAATGCTATTTCACTTTATTGTGTTTCTATCAGAGCATTAGACAGTTCTATGGCCAAAAAAGCAAAAGTTTAAAATATCATATCTGGATATAAGATATCAAGATAGAACATGATGTTTCATTGAAAGATGGAGTTTTAATATAAAAGGTAGTCAAGTAAGAAATATTTATCATGAACAATTTTCCAGCATCAATGTGCTAAATGAGTTTGGGGTTTCTACCGTCTATAAATTCTATTTGCTAGTCTGAAATATGGTCCTGGCGAAAGCTGGTCAGATGGAGAGGAACTGTGGAATTGCCAATCATCAGTGGGATGGTTTTCCCTGCTGATTTTGTTTTTGTGTAGGCATGAGATGACGTAAATACATATTTTAGGTGTTAGAGAAGCTCAATGGGTGAAATACAGAGCATGTCTCTTACTGAAGAAGCTGGACACTTTCTAGTAATAAATTTTTATTATAATATTGAAAATGTCTCTTGACTTTAGGCAAAAGATGTCTTTTGTTATACTTCTTGAGAGAAATGTGTTTTAAATTGAAAGGAAATTTTTCTGGGCAGATAGTTTCTTTTACCTGAGCAGGTGCTGCCTGTGTATGACTCATTCGCTGCAGAGCTTGGGGTGAAGCTCTGGTATTTTTCCTCTTTAATGCATCTGTCTTAAAACTCACCATGGTGAGTTAATTGTATCCTGATATTTGGATATTTTTTTCTCATTTAGAAACAATTTTTTCCTCTCAGAAATGCCTACATATTTAGTATAAAGAAACCCAACGAAACTTAAGAAACACCACCACCTGGGGGCTCCTGTGAAGAAACAGATTTTAAAGTTTCTGAGAGCTACATTAGTGTTTAATCTGATTGGCAACATATGATCCCATGACAAGTTGCTATATAGAGAACTTTTACATTTATTATTATTTATATCAAACTTTACAAAATAATAGTATTTTCAGGAACTTTTATTCAGTTGGGAGTTTTTAATTAATATTTTTATCGAATAACTGTTAACTGAGTGCATTTTCAGGAACTTTTGTTGGTGATGCAATATAACAACCAGTTTTATATGGCTAGGAAGATAGCTCAGAGATCACGGGCATGCGTGCCAGAGCCTGAATTCAAATCGTAGCACCGCAGTGTTCCTGGGCACCACTAGAGTGTTCCTAGTGGTCCCAAGCATCATAGGTCCTGAGCAGCTCTGCTTCCTTGGTCTTAGCATTGAGTCACCTGCTCTAGTTTCAATGAGAATGGCCCATGAACCCATTGAGCACTCCTTAGGAGCACTTCCAACACAATCAAAACCAAACTTGTTTATCAAGGATGTAGTTTTTTTGAAAGATTCACTAAATGTTTGATATAGACTCTTCTCCTTTGGTATAGACCCTCCAAAATCAGACTTAGAAAAAAATTTTTATGATTACTTTGTCTTCAATAATTATTATCAGGCATTATCATTGATGTTAAAAAAAAGCAATTGTTGGGTCAGAGAGAAATTTCAGGTTTGTGCAAACAAACCCAATTTGATTCCTAGTATCAACTAAATGGTCTCTGCATTGCTGGATGCAGTCCTGGAAGTACTCTTTTTTGGACCTTTCTATTGACCAAGAACCACCAGGTGGATGGAATCCATGGACCTCCTGAGCACTGAATAGGCGACCCCCTCAACCTCAACAGTAAAAACTAAGTGTGTTGGCAACTTAGACCTATATTTTATAGCTTTGAAATATGTTCACATTTTCTGAAATGAGAGAAATTTTACAAAGGAATTATTAAACTCAAATTGAAATGTTCTTTTTGAGGGCCTACTATTGAACAGTTCTGTCTAAGCTAAAAGGTGGGTGCTTGAATATTAGAGTCCTGGACAAGGTCATGATTAGAGCTTGAGTATGATCTCACTCAGCTACTAAAATGAATTATAGGTTTGGGAATTCCAAAAACCTGGGGCCCTTTAATTTTATATGAAATAGTTTTGATTCCATGTTTATTTTATAAAGTTCCTAAACAACTGCTTTATTTTCAGCCATCCTCCACAAATGTGATTAGTTTCAGCTTCACAATAATTACTTTTTTCTGTCACACTCTTTAAATAATTACTTTTTCTGTCACAGTCTTTAAATTTTAGAGAGTACACTAGTGCATCTCTCATCACTGTTATCTCCCTCAAATACATATTTATGTGAGAGTGAGATAGAGCAGAGATTATTATGCTTTATTTTTTTTTCATTTTTCCCAAACTGATTTTCCTATCACCAGGCTTCTCCAGGTGGTATCTGACCTTGAGTTGGATGCAAGGTATTTGCTTCCCCATCAAACTATTCCTAGGAGTAAAATGGAAAATGTCCACTTTTTCTGAGAGTTGGCATGAACGACTACCTCACATCACTGTCCTCCCTCTTTTCCACTTACTTTTCCAGTATCTGGTTTGAAAAGTAAAATTTAATGTATATATATATATATATATATATATATATGTGTGTGTGTGTGTGTGTGTGTGTGTGTGTGTATTCACTATCTCAAACATCAGTGAGGTTTTAGGTGGTTCATATTCTTTCCTATGACTTTAAAAGTTCCATCTAATGCTCAAACCATGTATGTATGATAACTTGTTTGAATTTTCCCTAAGGATATGCCTTGAATGGGTAATGAAAATGGACCAAGTCTTTGTCATTTGTAGACATTAATTAAAATACTTTGTAGATCTCAATGAACTAAGCTTTTAAACATCAGATCAGATTCTACAAAGTAGTACTACTAATCTCATTAGAAGTCTTCCCTTTTTGGTTTGGTTTGGGGCCATATTTAGCAGTGCTCAGGGTTACACCTGGAGTGCTCAAGGGACTATATGGGATGCTGGGAATTGAACCCAGGTCTCCCACTTGCAATGCAAGGGCCCTACTTGCTGTGCTATCATTCTGGCCCTGTCAATTAGTTCTGACAAACATAAACATTTATGTATTTACCATTCCATTGGAGAAATAGAATTTTGTTTTCCAAAATGTACTCTCATAATTTAGTATTCAGCTCTCCACCCTCCTGGTCCTAGTCAGCCACAAATTTGCTTTCTTTTATTGCAGATTAATTTTGTTTGTTCTTCAATATTTTATCAGGGAATAATGGTGTCTGTACTTCTCTGTTTCATCAACATTTTGAGACAGTCATGTTATTATGCATATCACTAGTTCTTTTTATATTGAAAAAAAAAGAAGTCTTCCCTTGGGGGCCAGAACAGTGGCAAAAGTGGTAGGGCATTTGCCTTGCACATGCTAACACAGGACGGACTGCGGTTCGATCCCCCAGCGTCCCATATGGCCGCCCAAGCCAGTAGCAATTTCTTTTTTTATTTTATTTTATTTATTTATTTTAATTTTTATTGTGGTCTAAGTGAATTACAATTCTTTCACAGTAGTATTTGAGGCATTTAGTGACAATAAGTGAGGGGCATTCCCACCATCAGTGTTGTCCTCCCTCCACCCCTGTTCCCAGCATGCATCCCACATCTCCCTCCTTTAACCCAGTAATGCTAGTGCAACTGTTCCCCTCTTGTACAGCTTGTTGTAGATTGGGTATTGATTTTGTTGTCGTTGACTTCAGATTTGGTATTCATGTCTGATCAGTTTTTATTTCCACCAAATGAGCATTCAACTGTCTGGCCTTAGTACCATCAGGGGGAAAATAAGGAAAAAGAAAAAATGGCAAAAATAAAAGAGAAAAACTAGGAGTTTGTCTAGGTGTTATAAATATACATTTAGCAGAAGGATAGGAAAAAAGAAGAAAAAGGTAGTAAAACAAGACCAACCAGAAACAAAAACAGTAAGGGAGTATCAACAAGATTACAAAAAGAGGGGTCAGAGAGATAGCATGGAGAATAGGTGGTTACCTTGTGTGTAGAAGGTTGTTGGTTCGAATCCTGCCATCCCATATGGCCCCCCGAGCCTGCCAAGAGCTATTTCTGAGCCGGGAGCCAGGAGTGACCCCTGAGCTGTGCTGGGCGTGACCTCCCCAAAAGAAAAAGATCACAAAAGAATAAACACAGAATAAGCCAAAAACCAAAACCATCATCTACAGGAAAAGAAAAAAAAGAAAAGGAAAAAGAGAAAAAAAAAAAAAAACAGACCAGCAAAGTCTAAAAAAAGGGTTGTATTTATTCTTTTTCATTTTTTGTTTGTTTGTTTGTTTTTGCATAGGCTTGCTAAATATAGGGAAAATTACAGTGGGAATTCCCTTGGCCTAAGAAATACAGAGTTTTTCTGCCCTTAAAGCATACTGCCATGGGAACACCTACTGGCTCCATGCTCACTCAATTGCACATCCCAAGGTCTTTTTTATGGTGCCAGGAAACTTTCCACTCAGATGTGTATGGTTATATCCCACCTCTGTAGCTGGAGATCTTGTTATTAGTGTAGGTCATAGGGTGAGCCAGGAGCAATTTCTGAGTGCATATCCAGGAGTAACCCTGAGAGTCACCGGGTGTGGCCCAAAAACAAACAAAAAAAAAAGAAGTCTTCCCTTGTCCTGACTTATGTAAATAGTGCTGATTAACTACTACTGCCTCTTTTGTGCTTCAGGAAAGTACAAGCAGAGATTCACCACTACCAGCCCCCCCCCCCCAAGAAGCTTGCACTTAGGACAACCAGGCTCATTCCATTGTGCCTCATTATACCAGAAGCATGTACCATTACCATTAAGTACAAATGAGTTCACTTATTCTCTATTTCTTCAATGAATACTCTAGCCTATAGGTAGGAATTAAAATAAATGAGCTTCTGTTTGAATATAACTATGTGCAAGATGTATTTCTACTCATTATAATCATGTATATTATCCCTGTGGCCATGATTTTCTATTTACCCACTTTTACCTATAACCATGAGTATTATCGAGATGTATGAGACACCCATTTGATTGTCAGCTGATGCATATATCATCTAAGTATGGGGCTCACCTGGTGTCAGACCTTCCAAAAATCTTGGAATCACCATAGTCTTGTCTAACATGAAAATAGGCTAGTGCCTTGATTCCTGTACAGGGTCCACTAACATAAGATGGCCTTTCTGTCTGCTTGTTCTTTGTGTGGATGTGGGTGAATGACAGGGCAGGTGTGGTAGTAGTGGTTACTGTAATTTAGGCTGTTAATACCTGTTGCAGCACGAAAATATGTTCACAGCCTGACATTCCTCCTCCGAGAACACAATATCAGTGGGTCCTTTCCCAGTCTTGTCCTGGAGATTGTTCAGCTGGTTTTGGAACATAATTTGGTGTTAAAATATATTAGAAGAAATGGACAAATCACAGATACATGAATGAAATTAGGCACTAGGTTGGGAGGAGCAGACTGATGTTTGGAAGAAGTTTTGACTCCTTGGAGAAGAGTTGTTGAGAAATTCTTGAACGCCTCGGCCAAAATGAGGACACCAGGATCACATTCCCAATGAGGTCTTTATTAGGACAGTGGTTCTTTACCCTTTGGGGACACAGACCTCTTTTGGAATTTGATGACAACTATGAAATCTCTTTAGGAAAATGTACATATTGAACATATACACAAATATTTTATTTTAGGTATGTCAGAGTTCCACATTCCCACCAACTAATTCATGCCCCCAGCAGATTAAGATCCCATAATTTAGATACATAGAATTTGGCAGTCAAGTGACAGAATGGAGAAAGAATTGTGTCTGGGAATTAGGAGACTTGAGTTATATAGTCTCTGTTTCCTTTAACTTGCTCTGTGCATGCAATATCACTTCACCCATTTCAGTTTTTTTATGTCAAAAAAGAAGTGAGGTAAGCGTAGTTTTATCCAAAGACTTCATTTGGTGTCAACATTCTGGAGGGGAAAGAGGCTGGTACATTCCACACAAATGTTGATATTTTCACTAAGGTTTATTCTGTGCCTTGTTTGCCTCCTTGGTACACATTACTTTCTCTGTACTTTAAAAAGAACCTCCCTTTCCCCACTCAGTAGACTCCTTTGAACCCTTGATTTGATTTTTTTTACAAAAAAACGTACACAGGCCATAGCTATCTGGTTGCTTCACATTCTTTTCCCTGGCAGTGCCCTCAGAGATATCAAACAGATCACCTGGCACAAGCAGGACAGCTGAGAGGTGGACTAGGGAGGATACCCCAGCACTGCCTCTTCATACAAACATTTTTTTCTGAATAATTAATCTTCCTCTCTGCTTTCTTTTGGACTGGCACAAGACAGAAACAAACAGTTGTAACCACCATAAGAAGAAACTATGCAATGTCCTGGCTGCAGCCATCGTTGGTTCTTTGCCATAATCCAGTAGTACTAATTTAATCCTTCCCTTTGTATTGTAGCCTCCCGTGCTTAAAAAAATAGAAACTTTGTTTTAAATACCTGTAGGTTTTAAGTAGCACAAAGTTAAAAACAAATTACTCAGAGGGAGTGTGTCAAATGTCGTCAGACAAGCTGGACATTATATTTAAATAGTAAGTGGCTTTCCCTCCATGCCCTCATCCCCAAAGTGCCTTTATCTCATTGTTTCAAAAATTACAGTCCAAATCAATATTCAGAGTTTGTGCTTTCTTTACAATTGCCCCACTAAAGAGTGATATAACTGAATTCTGAATGTCATAAAATAACTATCACTGTTCACAGTATCATTATATATATGTATATATATATATATATATATATATATATATATATATCCCTAATCCTGTGCCCAATTGTACAAAGGCCAACTTTGTGGTAGCTCTGCATCCTGAATCCTAGTGCTGCATCCTGAACCCTATATGTGATAGACAAATTACAAATTATAAGAACTTGAGTTACTTTTCTGTATCACTAGTGCTTTCCAGACATCTCACTTAATCCTCATAGCCATATATATGCAACAACACTCAAATGTAAGATCTCTAAGGGAAGATATTTTAAGAGCCCTGATTCACATACTGCTCCCTATCTCCAAACTCAAAACAATATCTGAGTGATATCAGGTATTCATAAGGATTCACCGAATTTACTGATAGCTATAGCATACCCCTGTTTTATGAATGAGAAAATAGGGCCACAGAAATCAAACACTACCACAGGCTGCAAGTGAATATCATCGATATGCAATGTTACCCTTTGTGTCCAAGAGCACCTGCCTTGAACCAGTCAGTTCTAAAGGTGGCTCTTAGCTCACTGCTCTGGAGATAGATGAAGCCATGTTTTGCTGCTTGGGCTAGAAGAAAGTGGTGTTATGGTCCCAGAATGCCACCTAGAACAACTGGATGATGCTTAGTTAAAATACAATGCTTTGTTTTGAGCAGCATACTGCATACATAAAATAGATATAGCCATAGAGGGTGGAATATGATTTCACTTCTGACTGAAAATTGAGGGGTAAACATGGTAGGAAACAAAACAGAAAGAAGATACAGACAAAAAACACCTCAAACTGAGCAAAAGTGAAATAAACTTTCCCCAAGCCCAACCAAAATAAACTACAGTTTATTATCCATCAGACTGGAGAGGCACACCCCCACCCCCAGTGGACAGACGTCTTCCTCCTAGCCTGAGAAGCACTTACGCTTCTTGGGCACTGCTGTAGGACTCACAGTCATCCCACTTTCAAGTATAATTTTCTTTCTTGGAAACAAAAGTTTCTTATGAATTTATATCTTTTGCTGAGTTTCATTTAGTGAGAGAATATTCTCTTAGTCTATGTCTTTGCCGCCCCCCCCCCCCCCGCCACTTTCTGAATGGTCAAGAAAACCCAAGCATCACAGGTATTTTTGTTGTTGTTGTTGACCAGGAAATATTTTTGATTAATAGAATATTTTCTTTGGTAAACGAAAACCAACTCAAAACCAACCAAATACGTTTCTTTGGTAAAGTGAGCATTAATGTCTTGGTTGGAATTAATTGAAAAATAATTTTGCAAGTGTTTTCTAGGATCATTTCTTTCCTCTTTATAGCAATTAAAAAGTGAAACTTCACGAAGTAACATCTTAAGTTTTATGGAGATGTGATTCTGAGTAACTTCTAAAGTATCTTCTCTAGATGGGGTTAAACATCAGAGCAATAATCAATAATCAGAGTTAACAAATAAATAATGATCTAACAATAAATTATAAATTTTAGCATGCAGAGTTCCCCAGTTAAAAAAGTCATTCCATAGGCAGAATTCCATAAATCTTGATTTCAAATGCTGAAAAGAGAAGTTGACAAGGTTGAAAATACCCTTCATTTAAAAATACAATATCCCCAGGAATACAGAGACTCATTCAAGTTGGAAAACTAATATCTGTCATAAAACAAAGTTCCACAATAAAGTCACTCTTGTTGACAAAACTGAACGATTAAAATGTCAACAAAATCCTTTTGATTGGTGTGTGTGTATTTATGTCGTATCAGTTTTGTGGAGTTGCTTTAACCAAAGGCATGCCACGTGACTGACACTAAATGGTTTATTTAGAATGCACTATTTAGAAAATTATTTAATAACATGACTTAAGAATAAAACCAATCTCCTCTTCAGCTGTTTTGTAAATATTAGCCTAGTTGTAGGCCCTTTCAAGAGAGATTTGATCGTAGATCTATTATGCGAACTTGCCCTTTTTCGAGGAATGTACTTGTCCTCATATTAAAGCTCATTATCTTCTAGTTGTGTGCAAAACATGTTGGTGTGATCATTTAGTGTGTCTGCAGGAGAGGCTGAACAAGTGTGGAATGCACTAACTACAATCTCCTGAACATGTGTTTAGAACTGTGTGGACAACAGTACATGAAATAGAAAGCACAGGTTTGAACTTGGTGTGGTTACATCTGAATCATTTACACATTTTTGATGATTGAAAAAAATGGCAAACCTATACCCCAAACATTAAAAAAATCTGCCTTGTGGTCAATAAAGTCTTAGGTTCTTTCCTTGCAAATGTACGTTGAAGGGAATAATAGCCCTCTTAGGAGAAAATCTAAAATTGGCCTGCCCATTCTTAGGCATGCTAAAGAAAGGGCCACTCTCCAGTGGTGTGACCCTGGGCGAGTCGCTTTATTCTCCTAGGTCTTGGTTTCCTCCTCTGTGAGAAGGAAAGTTGCACAGTATGTCCGCTAAAAGTCCAGAAAAGTAAGGTGCTTTTTGGGAAATGCTTACCATTACAGAGGTCTAAAGAAGCTACATCTCTAAAAGGGAAAAACACTGTAGACATTTGTCATAAACGTGACCAGGCCTTAGCTTCATTTTTATAGACCTATTAAAGAAAGGATCTGGGGCAATACACACAGTTTCTTCAGATCAAACCATTTATATTTAGATTCCATAGATACTGCAAGCCAAAAAGTTTAAACATCTAGGTGCATTAATGTATAGAAGGGCCGTGCAGTGATGTAGGCACCCAAAAAGGTGTGTGTGTGTGTGTGTGTGAGTGTGAGTGTGTGTGAGTGTGTGTATGAATACGTGGTGAATCAGGAAGATGAAAGTGCAGCCAGTGTTGCTGGAAAATTTGACTGTCATCATCTATTTGTGTTGGCCATTACATTTTTCAGTCCTTCCCTTCTATCTCATTTCAGCACTTTATCTCTCTGCTAGCACTTCTGTGAACTTTCTGAGTTTCAGGACTTACACTCACCAAAGAACTAATTTTATGCCTTAGAGTAGGCATATCTTTCCATAAAGGTAGACTGACAATATAGGTTGAATGCTATGTCAGGTAACCATTTCTGTATTCATTTCTCCTTTCTCAGCTCTGTATGGGCAGTTGTTCCTGGGCATCCATCCCTACTACACGTAGTAGGGTCACTATTCAAACAACTGCACCCACTGGCCATTTATTTTTTGTTACAATGGAGACTGTCTTTGGGTTCAAGAAGACACCTGCTTTTTTTTCCATCACACCAGGGTATGAGTTTGACTTTGTGGTTTGGAGTACTCAGAGCCTCTTGCTAAAAGCTGTAACTAATAGAACAATTAGTGACAAGTAACAAGACATTCCAAAATAAAATTGCCCCAATTATACAATACTGGAGCTGTCACTGGTTTAAACGTACATTAACCAAACCATATAAATGGTAATAGTATATTGATGGGGGACTATGACAAGTTCATTCTAGACAACAAAACTACCTCAGCTGGGTGAGTGTATGGGGTGACTGAATTTCAGCCCATGTGTGATGGCCACTCCAACATGTGCCTGTTTCTGAGGTTCTGACTTTCTTTCGATGACCAGAACTTCCACAAGCCTTGGATGTTGTGGAGTTAGATAAGGTAGCAAAGTCCTCAACCACAGACACTACCTGGAGCTATTGCTCCACAGAAATTCTAGAAACCTTATAGTGTGAACAATGCTTAAAGCTATTTCTGCCTTGAGAGCTGGCCCTTCAATCAGTAGGTTTTTGTCACAATACCAGCAACATCTACAGTGTGAATTAAATAGAGTTCTGCTTGCTAATATGCTTTCTTCTATTTGATCTTAAGTGTCCTAGGGTTGGTGTGTGTGTGTTTGTGTGTACATGTGTGTTATTTTTTCTGATAACAACCCTTTTATTTTAAAGATTGAAATTTTGCAATGCCCATTTTCCCCCTTGTTCTTTACTTTTTTGGCAATGCTTGCTTCTTGTCCTTAATGAAAAAACAACTTTGAAATTGTTTCATTACCATACTTTCTTCATTCTTGATAAGACCTAGGGTGAAAATATAACAAGCAGCTTTCACACTGTTGTAATTTGGTCAACCACTCTGGTACTATCAATATCCACCATTTCTACACACTCAATTTCTTCCCGATTTTCAGGATTTTTCTTCTCTTTCCTTTTTTTCTTAGATGGTGGCAGGAAAGTCAGTATCACAGGTAAAATGGCAAAGCAGTGAAAGAAGGTGACAAATGCTATTAAAAACAAGCACCTGAACAGTGTACAGGTCAGATTTGAAGGCACAGCTGCGAGAGGAATCAGACCAACAAGATAGCAGAGGTAGCTCTGTAAAATAGCTACCCCATGCACTTCCAGGGAGTTTTTCACCCATTTTGTTCTTGTTAAGTCCTTGCCCAGAACAAATGTGGATAACAGTGGAGCACAATTATCAATTGTGTAGTTAATTCCATAAATTAAGCATAGCACAGAAATGCAGTCCAGTTCTACTTTCCATAATGTCATAAAACCTATCACTCCAAACTCTACGGATACAACAGTGAGTGTGAGCCAAACATTGATCAGAGAATCTGCCACCAGGAATGCTGAGAAGAAGAGCAAGAACAATGTACTGATGCAGGAGTTGTGCAGGGGGGCTCCCAGAGAGGCTGCATATCGATCCATGAACACAAAGGACGGGTTAAAGACAATAAACTTCACTTTGGAGGTGACAGAGAGTCTCCTCAGGGTTTCTAGGAGATTATATAGTTCTTCTTTCTTTGTTTCCATGGTTTTGGCCACCAGAAACATTCTGGATGCCACTACATCAACCTCATCATTGTACTTTTTAGAGAAGATGATGTCCTCTTGAAAATGTGAAAATTGAGGTGTTTTCAGGAAGGAATTTCTCAACATGTCTGTGAAATTTTTCTTAGGCAAGTCAGTGGACACATTGAGTTTCCGAAGGTAATTTAAATAGCTATCAAACCAGGATATCCGGACAAACCCCTTGGTGTATTCCAACACATCTTCTTGGACAGTAGCATTCCAGTACTCTATAGACTCATATATGTAAAACCCAATCACTGGACTATAGTTGCTAAAGTATTTTTGCTGGGCAGTAGTGTAGTCAATGGTTTGCGTTGCGGTTGCTACGATGTTACTAAGGTCTGACCCTTCACTGACCTGCAGATAGCCCATTAAGGCAAAGGAAATATAAATAAGGTAAAAGAGAATTACAAAAGGCTTGACATAGGTGTTGGTTATCCAGTCACAGTAGTAGCGTTTGAGGAAACATACCAATAAGTGACTCTCGTAAGTGTTCGCTTCCTCTCCATCAGTTGTGTCCTCACTAAATCTGGCTGTCAGGAGAAACCTATACCATGCCGGCTTCTCCTGCAGTACATCAGGCTTTGGGACTTTTCTACAGAAGATACTATGCTGGTAATTGTTTTCTATATAGCCAGTGAATACCAGACTGGAACCATAAAACGAGAGTACATAGAGGTAGTTGAAAAAGATTGCAATACAGGAATTGCAGCAGAAAATCCTGGCTGCCTCAATGTTCGTGAAAGGGCTGGCCCCTATGCCAAAGGTGACCAGGTACATGGCAGTGGTGAGAGAAAAGGTGAGCATGGAGTCTGCATAGACTTCTGCAGTTCTCTCTTTAACATGTTGGTCTTCTCTAGTTTTTCTCCAGGAGGATAACATTTCAAAAGTCCCATATAATCCATGACCTGAGAAGGGCAGAAAAAGACCACATCAAATGTTTAAAAGAATTAGTTTTTTAAAGATATGAATTCTAGGGTCAAGGGAACTATCACAATCTTTATTGGCAACAGGTTTGCAAATTCTGATGGAGAGGGGAGATGGAGGAAGAAAGACAGATCAACAGACATATTTTGGTGATAATAAATGTTAAAGGGTAGCAAAAGGCAGGCAGAGGAGACAGTATATTCATGCTCCTTTCTGACCTAAGAAAACTGGATGAATGATCTGCCTATAGAAATTTTGAGAAAACTGTACTAATGTCTCTTATCCACTTACAGAGATAGTTTAAGGTTGCTTTAGTTTGCAAATTATTTTTCTCTTGTTTGAAAGGAACACTCCAGAGGAGGTGCCATTTTACTTGTAATATACCCACAGAGGTAATTGACCTCTTGCTGGAGGTCAGCATAGAGGAAGTTTGTAGGTGTACAGTTCGCAATAACATCCTATGACCTATTTGACTAATTGGAGACCTTTAGGGAGGAATAGTAAGTATATTCAATTAGAGTCTTGACACACAACCTTGCCCCAGTTTCCCTAAGTATCAATATGAAAAGCAATAAATCTGAGAAACAGGGAAGCAAAATAAGTTGGAACAAGTTTGAGTGAACAGATAAGTTAGAAAAAGAGATGAAATTCATATGAACTCTTTTTTTTTTCTTTTTTTTTTTTTGTGGTTTTTGGGTCACACCCGGCAGTGCTCAGGGGTTATTCCTGGCTCCAGGCTCAGAAATTGCTCCTGGCAGGCACGGGGGACCATATGGGACGCCGGGATTCGAACCGATGACTTCCTGCATGAAAAGCAAACACCTTACCTCCATGCTATCTCTCCGGCCCCATGAACTCTTAATTGCAGTTCATTGAAGTTAACATTCAGGTTGAAGTTTTATGGATTCAAGTTGGTCTTCATGGATTTGTTGGAGCAATTGTATCCTTGATTGGTAGCTGCCTAGTGTCTTTGTCTTGATTGGTATTCTAGTGACAGTTATGTAGGGCCCAAATTCTCACCCGTTTCTACTGCCTGAGTCTGGATCTAGTGACTAATCCCATTTCCCCTTTCCCAAGACAATTTCCCAAGAGGCTTCCCTGCTTTTCCAGGCTGCTCTAGCATTGAAAATTCAACCAAAGTGTCCATTGTGATTTTCCATACCACCCATCTTGGTACTAGGATCAGTACCTAATTTTCCGATTTAATTTTCTGCCTCTACGCCTTAGCATACTCAGTCCCATTTTTGAGAATAATAAAATCTTTACCCTGTGGTAAGATCGTCTTGTTTTTCAAAAAGAGTTTAAAATCTCCAGCCAAGCATAATGTTGAGTGAGTCACTGTGTACAATAACTGAGTGTACAGTATTATGTGTACAATAACTAAGTGCATGTTTTTTTTCTTAGAGCTAGGCTGGTATTTATGTCCTCAAACTTTTTTGGGTTGGGCGCCATACACAGCAGTGCTCAGGGATTGCTCCTGTCTCTGCACTCAAGGCTCACTCTTGGCAACGCTCAACAGACCATTTGCAACACCAGAGAATGAACTAAAGTTTGCTGCATGAAAGGAAAGTACACTCTGCATGTTACCATCTCTCCAGCCCAGCTTGTAGTTACATCTTTATTGTGAAGCTTTGGCCTCAAACTGAAATGCACATCCCTGGTTCCTCAAAGGGATGTGGCTTTTATCTTAATTTACTAGGAATCATTTTATAGCTTATTTTTGAGATCAGGTCAAGACCATCAATTTGATAACTACCCTTTATTAAATTGGAGGCAACTAAGCTTTCTAAACATGAAGTTAATAAGTGTATTCACTGACTGAAGGTTAGATACTTAATGTCAAATCTCAGGAGGGAACATTGAGTCTAATACCACTGTGCTATTACAAAGTATCAACCAACCTTTGATTAAAACTAACAAATTCCAGGGCCAAGGAGATGGTTTAAAGGGCTGAGCATGTGTTTGATAGGCAGGATCCCTGAGTTTGATCCCCAATACCACACGGTCCACTGAGCACCATGGGAGTAACCCCTGAGCACTGAACCAGGAGTCATCATTAAACACCACAACTCTGCCCCCAAAAATATAAATATAAATAATAAATGCCAAGATTCCTTGGCATTGAAGGTAAAAAGGAGACATGATAGAGAACTTAGAGGCAGCTGTACACTGGGGAATTAATATTGACTACTTCATCTGGGGCCACATGTAATAAATTCTGGTGGGTCAAAAACTTTTCAGAGTTTTACTGAAAATGCAAATGGAATTAACAATGTATACTTGCTTGAAACAAAAAATGTTTTAAATAGGACCATAATACTGAGTCCTTAAATATTTTAAGAAAATATGGACGTATATAGCAATATTATAATTAGTCATTTAGTAGATTTTTAAATTGATTATGCTTTTCACTTTTTAAAAAGAAAATCAGTGTGATGTCGTATAATATTAGATGACCCTGACTCTAATTAGAAATTACCATAAAATTCATTTTATATTTTGCTGTTGAATTGAAAAAATAATTTGAATTAACAGATATTTGGTGAAAGAGTAAGACTCGAGGGTTTGAAGGGAAATAGTGGAACTAAATAAAGAATTGTTAGCGAGTGTGTCTCTGGTGTTCTGTTGCTGCATTTCAAATGCCTTGTCCTTCGATGAGCTGATCATTTTTATTGTGCCCTGACTCTTTTTAACTATGTTCTGGTTCTGGGGTCAGCTCCAGAGAGAATTCTAATTTTATTCTTAGGAGTTTCTGGAATAATGCTTTCTTTCATTCCTCTTCTACAGCAATCTGCATGCAGACAACTGAAAGATCCAGAGGAATTGCTGAGAATCAGTTTTACCAGATAACTCGGTACTTGTTTTTAGTCACCATTGACCTTGCTTCCAAATCTTTTCTGAAGGGCCAGGTTCTTGTTTCTCTATCCATACTTCTCTGGCTGCCCTCTACATTCTGAACTGGACTTGTGCAGGATCTTTGAAGATCTTCATGGGTTTCAGGGTCAAGTGCTGGCACCATAGTGAGCCTCTTTCCTGAAGCTCAGTAGATCAAGGGAGAGATAAGTGCCAACATAACTATGGATGCCACCCAGATCTTAGCAGCCTGGAATGTCTCGCTGGCACCAGACCTTTTCTACAGCTGGGTGTCTGTATTGAGGATGGGTTTGTAACCCTCAAGCAGTGTTTCCCTGAGTGGGTGAGCCTGCCACCTCAGGGATGCTGCAACGATCCAGATTATAGCAGTAGTCTTAGATGCAATAATGGGACACTGTTCATTTAATGAAGATAGCTTTCCAAGGGGCACTGAGTGATGTGTTTCTTTCTGAAGAGTGGGAAGTAGGCCAAATAACTTTGGGATCCTCTATCCTAAAGGAAAACTGAACCTTGGGACCTCTCTGAATTTTGGCCTAGACTCAAGAGAGGACATATTTTGAGAACCTTTGTATTATGAGGACTGCCCTGTTCCTTGCCTATAATTACTGTCAGATTTCTTTTGTTTTTGACCTTTAAGAAAACAATTCTGTTTTGTTTTAGGTCCACACTTGGTTTTGCTCAGAGCTTATTCCTAACTCTGTGCTAAGGGATCACTACTGGCAGGGTAGGATCATATATGGTGCTGCAGATCTAACCAGGGTTAGTTGTGTGCAAGGGAAATGATCAATCATGTCTCCAGACCCCTTTACGATGTCATTTTAAGCGAAAATTCTTCTAATTAAGCAAGTTACTTTAGGTCTGAGGCATAAGACAAAGAATAGACACAGGGAGGAAGTGAAGTGCAAATCATAAATAATGTCTTCCAAATTTGTCCTCTAGATTAATGTAGGCTTAATTTTTATAAACCACTTCAGATATGGACCAATGGAAATCAGGGAGAAGTAGGGAAGAAAGTAGATAGGTTATTTCCTCTCTACTTTCCTCTTAGCATATGATTTCTTTACTTAACATCACCCTCACCATCACTCTCTTTAAGTTCAGAGGATCTAGTGAGTAGTTCTTTGAGATTCTATCTTACAGATGGTCAGCAAACATACTGCATGTGGACTGAGGGTACTTTTCAGAGGTTTGTTTTTTGTTTCCATGTGTCTAAAATGGATTTTTAAAAGCTTTATTTGAGTTCTGATTTATAGTCATTTATATTTTATAAAATAAAACTTTATTAAATCTAAGTAAGGGGTTTATCTTATTAGTACAGAGCATCACTTCATTAAGGGGCCATTTCCCATTTCAGTGTTAATGCTGAAAGCTACCTAAAAACAACTTTCCAAACAGATTTAGCCCTTGGTGAGTTGAGGGCTAATGCAGTAATGGGAGCCAAGGCACTGGAGGGGCATATCCAAAGATCTGGAAATTAAAGACTATGTCAAGGTGTGGATACTGGGAACACACAAAATGTTCCAAAGTATGACCCTTCTAAGAGTCACAGTAGTTAAGGTTGACAAGTTTTCAAATGGGTCTCATAAACAATACATAACCTAATAACAATTAAAGACAGCGGTGGGGGGTCTTAGGCACTTTGGTGGTGGTAAGGCACAGTAATTCTATACATCAAACCCATAAATGTTAATACTATTGTAATCATGTTAACTAAACAATGAAAAAAATATAAAAGGCTTTTGTAAAGTTGCTACTTGTCTTTTAAAGGTATGTTGAAAATGTCTCTTTTGATTATTTCAGGGCAACTAGAGCTTTTATCCAGATGGTGGGAAAAGCACAATCAAGCTCTTTGCCATGTTCAGACACAGTTCAGACCATGAAAGCAATTTGAATTTGATTACTAGAAGACTTGGGGCTTACCATCTAGTAAAATCAAATACCAAAGGATTTAGGCTAATTTGTTTCTTTCCCCCAAACATGTTATATCTTTGTGTGCATTTAAATGTCAGGCTTTGAGGACACAAAAGAAAAAGCAGCAAAGTGACAAATAACTCTAATGGAGGAAAGCTTCAACAAACGAATCTTTTCGTCACTTAGGATGAATCTCAGGAATACTTTTCAAGCAGACCCTTTTCTGAGGTCTGACCAAAGCCTTCAAAGTTGTTTATAATCTACAGAGGCAAGAAAATAGTACTGAATAATTGGGAGTGTCCTTAGGAAGTATCATTCCAGAAACTCAAATGACTTGTTCACTTATTTTTTGTCAATGAATAATCAATCACAAGCAAATTGCTTTACTTTGTCCAATAGGAATTTTTGTAAGACATATTTCTCTTCAGGCCTAGATTCTCTTACTTTCCCCAGTACACATGATCTAAACCCAAAAGCTGATGCTTTGGGGTGTGCCTCACATGGCTCCTTTATATACCAGCAGAATTTCCTCATCTTAAGTTCTAAACAGTGAACATTGGCTGAGAAAATGAGACAATGAAATGAGGTGGTTTGCTGATGGATGATCGTTCAGCTTCAATGTGAAAATGTTTAGTATCAGGAGACAATGAAGGCACTTAGTCCATGACTGGGTCCTGCCAATTTTACATGAGAAAATTAAAATCCTAGATTCTTCTAGAATATCCATAAATATACTGAATGCATGAGCAAAATATTCTTAAAACAATTTTAGAGGAGTTGTGACTATTCCCAGAAGTACTCAGGACTTATTCTTCATTCTGAATTCAGAGATCACTCCTGGTGATGTTCAGGGAACCACAGTGGGTGCTGGGGATAGAACCCAGGTCAGCCACACCAACCTTACCTATTCTACTGCTCTGGCCCCTAAAATACATTTTATTCTTAAGCAAGCTTTGCGAATAGCTATTGTTTATAAAATGCCTTTCTTTTAATGACATTCACATAAATACATAGATTTTGTTATTTTGAGAATTAAAGTGTATATATGTCTGGGTTGAGTAATATGTATTTTCAAGGAGAAGTTCATTAATTGGATGGCACTCCTACTTTGTCAGTTTTAATCATTTACTTTCTATGTTGAGTTGTTTGGTTTATCACAGCCTGTTCTTTCTCACAGTTAAGAGTGAGAGGAAAAGTGTAGTTTTCTTCCATTTATGACGTATGCTCACATCAAGGTGAATACACACATCTTATTCTTTCTACCAGAGTTGTCACATTTTGCTAATTCTAATTGCAGCATTGGGTTTTAATATGAACAATTCCTTTCTTTCACTGGAGAGCTGCAAATAAAATCTTGTGAAATAAATTTACTCATAGCTCTTTCTTGTTTAAAGATAAGATAAATTTAAATACCATGTATATGTGCATTATAGAAAATCAATATATACAAATATGGCCCATAATATATGCCATGGTCATTATGCAATATTGTTTATGTAGAAGATATAAATATAAAATATGCAAATGGTATATAATAACCAAATATTTTATATATTTACATATAAGATATGTGAATATATACTATATAATATGGAGAGAAAATCGTATTTACATTCAAACATCCATGCAATATATTATAAATGTTATAAACATAAAATATACACAGATAGCTTATCATACAATATATCATTACATCTGGTATATAATAAATGCTGTATATATTTTATGCACATTGATTATACACGCATGTACTCACAGATGGATCACAGGCTGATTTGAAATTTACTGATGAGAAATATAGGTGCTGCTAAACTAATGAATATGAAGAAGGAGCTGGAATCCCTTATTAGGTTAAGTTTCCATTGCAGTTCATGCTGGTCATGTAGCCTAGGGAAATGTGGAGTTTCCTTGACAGCAATTATGAACTTGTTTGCACTGTGCATTCCAGTAGATCCATCCGGTGAACTACTTAGCCTTAGCAGTGACTTTCTGAGATGAAACAACAAACTAGGTGTTTCTCTACATGGTTTATTTTGAACAGTTCAGGATTTGGCTATTTCTTTCTGCTGACTAACCTTTTTGAAACTTGCCACTGCCCTATTTCCTAGCCTAGATCAGATGGGTAGGCCTTGTAGAGGATACCAGCACAAATCTTGCACTCTATATCACTGGCTTCTGACTCCAGTCCTGTTCTTGTCTTTCTCTAGGGTTAAGAAATGAACACTGAAATTTGTTTTGTTCCATTTTCCTAACTCTACTTCTCACCCTCTCCATACAACTTGGAGAAGCATAAGAATAGACAAGTAATATGCACTAAACTTGATTATATATTCTCCTTACAATTTAGTTCTACAGTGACCATAGGTCATTTAAAAATCTGTAGGATACAAACTTTGAAAATATTATATAGAATTACTCTTTTAAAATCAGATGTACACAAACATGATATTAACAAATATCCCTATAAACCAGGGTTTTGGGGTAGAAACTACAGAACCTCTTATGACTTGTATCTAAGTAGAGTACTTGAAGAGTACACTGAAATGTTATTAAAATAATGGACTTCTACAATATATTTATTGTTGGACTATTAAAATTAGTGGGGCTTTATTTCCAGTTCATAAATGGTTTGATATTGGTACTAGTTTGGCAAAATGATTTAATTTTGGTAATTTTACATAGTTTGAACATTCTAACTATAAATAATGTTATCTGGCTGATACTCTCTCATGTTTCTTGTGACTTTAGGAATATGAAAGCATACGCATTAGGCAAAAAAACTTTTAGGTTTGTTTAAAGAAAAAAATAATCATTTCAATTTCTTAGTAGGAATTAAATTTCTTATATAAGAATTTTTACTCTGGTCCAGAGAGATAATACAGCAGGCAGGGCACTTAACTTACAAGCAGCTGATCTGGGTTCAACACCCAGCACTTCATATGGGCCCTCAAGCACAGCAGGAGTGATCCCTGAGTGTAGAGCCTGAGCTCTGAGCACTTCTGGATGCGGCTCATTGCCCCCAAAGGATTTTTGCTCTTTTATATGCATAAGCTTAATATGCTATATCATATTCCAAGTGGCATCAGGTGACAGCAAATATTTAGAGAATTGAATATGATCTTCTGTTTTCTACTAAAAATAGATAATCTTGAAACATACACCTGAGTGTAGCCAAACATGCCTGCTCTTATTCTCCCACAAAGCATTTAATATAGTTTCTTCTTTTTCTGTCCTACAATTAAAGTAGATAGGCTAGGTAATTCAGAAAAGGGCACCTCAATCTGGTATTTGAATCAAAATGCTAAACATTTTAAGGGCAAAAAAGTAATTTTTCTTGGATAATATATTTCATCTCATTTGACCCTCACAACTCATACCTTGATAAAGGCAAAGTAACCCTTGAAAACTTAGGTTATTGGGAGAAATTTTCTTTCACTACAAACTCAATTCTCCCCTTTATCTGTAAAGACTATATGGAGCAACAAAACCTTTCTGATTCATGCTGTATTTTTCACCATTCTATTCTTTTCTGAGTTGTACCTAGTGTTGTGTTGTGAAAACACTAAGGCTATAAAGAGTTTACACATACAAGACAGGTCAATTTCTTAAATTGTTCTCAACTGAAGACAGTGGTGTAAGTCTTCCTCTTTTCAAGGAACTCCATAATAGATTAAAATGATGACTGAGGGCCCGGAGAGATAGTACAGCGGCGTTTGCCTTGCAAGCAGCTGATCCAGGACCAAAGGTGGTTGGTTCAAATCCCGGTGTCCCATATGGTCCTCCGTGCCTGCCAGGAGCTATTTCTGAGCAGACAGCCAGGAGTAATCCCTGAGCAACGCCAGGTGTGGCCCAAAAACCAAAAAAAAAAAAAAGATGACTGGCAGTTCAAGTGCCTCACTACCTGATTTTAGAAAGAAAAGGATATGCCTAAGGATATGGATGAAATAAGCTCTTCTCCAAATTATAGTAACTAAAAATATCAAATTGCAGCTATAGTACTGTAAGCCTTTAAAGGATTTCAACTTTAAATAAACTGATCTGACTCATATGAACAGGGGTTTTGCATAATATGCACAATACTGATTAAAATATTTGAAATCATGCTGTACCTGTGCTTATATCATTGCTAAAATGATTCATTTGTATAGGTTATATCTTATTGCCAGAGATGTATCCCATCATCTTAGTGAGTAATACATATTCATATCCCATTATGATAAACTCAGAGTTCATCCAGATTCTTTCCTATTTTGGAATTTTGTCAGCACATGACCTTAATTTTTTCCATTCTAAATGCTGCCATGTTTCCATTTGGCTGAATCTACTCTAATGTGACCAGCATTGCACTAATACTGTTCACTTTGTTGAATATAATGGGGCTGCTGGGCATCAAACTCAGGACTTATATGCAAAACATGAATCCCTCTACAATCACTGAACTGCTCCAGTCCTTCCTACTTAATTCAATCTTAAATTGATAGTGTTCCTGGCCAAGCTATTATTGGCCATGGAAAGATCTGTATTTCTGATTTTTTTTCTTGATATTCGTCAATATAAATAAGACTATTAAACATTAATTTTTTTAATTTGCTATCATACTTAAGTAGTAATTCAAGATATCTTGCTTAACTAGTTGAAACATAACCAGTTTACATTATAGGCAGGTAATTTAAAAAACAGCACTTATTGACTTACGCTGTGAAATCCTTAGCATTGCAGTTCTTCTTAGTCATTTAAAATATTTATTGCCATTTTAAGACTTGTGTGTAAAAAAAGTAAATAGACATTGGTCCTTGATGCAATAGTTCAGTGCTCTTGATTATGTTTCATTTTATAGCCAAACTCTGAGAATTAAGAGTTTATCTGAGTTTTTATAGAGGCAACTCCCCTAAATGCAGGCACTGTTGGCTTTCTACATATAATAAGTACACAACGCATGGTGCAAAGGGTTGATTACAAATGGACCATAGTTACTAAACACTGGCTTCCTTTCATGGTGTGTCCAGGTAATTTGACGTCTCTTTTAGCTGACATACAGATATGTCAGATAGGAAAACTGTTATCAAGTCAATGCATGTAATAATCCTCACAAATTATGAACATGGGAGTATTGGCTACCTGCAGCTCTCAGTATATTTTACTACAAATTCCAGAGTTTTAAAAATTAAACTCATATAAATGTCAGTGATTTTTAGTTTCTGAAAAGTGACGCTATTTTTTCTAGATTTTATGTCTTGGGGTGACCTCCCAAACATTGCTCAGAGTCCCAAGGCTCAGTTCTAGTGATATTTAGACAACCAGGCCTGATGGTTTAGTCTTAGAGTCTGAGGATGATACAAGGCTATGCCAGACCCAACCAGGCTGCTCTGGAGCCTGGCGCCAAGGATTTCAAGAGACACATCTGGTGGACAAGGGTCTAAGTGGTACTAGGGTTCAAACTCAGTTTCTGGCCCATGCTTTGATTTTGCTCTCTCTAGATTTTCAAAGATACTTTTCTGGCTAATGACATCAGTACTATTTCATGTTCCTTCTGATGTGAATTTAAATAGTACAAAAATAAATGTTAAGACTTGTCAAATATTGTAATTTTTTTATTTAATAATAATTGAGTCATTGAATTTTTTGCTTGACTCCATAAAATTATTTTCATTTGCTGTGGGCTCACACCTGGTGGTACTCAAGGGTTACTCCAGCCTCAAAGTTCAGGAATTACTCCTGACAGTGCACAGAGGGGCATATGTAGTGACGGGGTTGAACCAGGGTTAGTCACATGCAAGACAGATGTCTTAGTCTGTACTTTTGCACTTTTTCTGTTGCCACCAAATTTATATTTTATAAATTTAACAATAGTCTTTAATACTATTTTATCTCTTTGAAAATGGATTTTAAGAAATTCTAAATATTTTAATCTTATTTTGTTTAATTCAGCTAGTTATTTTTAAATATCTTAACATTATTGACTCAGTTGTCACCTGGAGTGTCATAAAAGCATGTTCAGTATTCCTTTTTCTATTCAATTGATATTCATTTTATTCACTTTAAGATATTTACTGTCACTCAGTTATCTATTCTTCCCTCACTCCTGTTTATCATCTTCCAGCTAAATAATCAGCACAAAAATCTGCACTTATCAAAACGAACAGCTAAAAAAATCAAGTATGTGACTAATCATGAGCAAGACATTCTAATTTAAATCTTGACTCAAGCCTCTATGGAAACTACTAATACGCTGACCTTCTCACTCTTTAAGGAACTGCCCTGTATTTTACAATCGACCCACCTTGTCTTCGGTTAACATTAAAGGGGCAAGTTATGCTGCCTTCATAACAGATTGAATTCTGAGCAGACACAGTAGCTCCCTTCTCTGTTGTGTTTAGCAGTGATGAGTAAATTGGCCTGGTAAATGTTGGGCTAGCTTAGTTCCCACACAGTGCCCTACTTCCACAAAACTACTAGTATATGTTTATTACCTACAGCTACATTCCTGCTGGCCACAGCACCGAGAGTAGCATGTGATTTCATGGCTCTGTAGCCTAGCCAGCTCTGCTTATCACTTAATGATAATGAATCTGCGATTTATCTGCAATTTCCTTTTGTCCTCTATCCCCAAATAGGGCATAAGATGCACTAATGAACTCAATAATATTTCTCCATCATCAGAAAATGTCACTTCATATGCCATGTCATCTGATCCCCAATGACATTTTAGTTTTGCTAAATGTAGTGATAAAAAGTTGCCATAGAGAATGGGGGCATTTGAATCTTTGACCTCCAAGAATTCTGCCGACTCTTTCTAATCCAATGATATTAATAGTAAGATCATCTGGTTATAGTTTGACTGTTGTCTCAGGAAATTCCTGCTCTTCCCTATAGAAAGTATAAGGAGATTCTCACACCCTCATTTTAAAACATTCTCTGGAATTCATACCAAGGACAAATAAATAGTTACCTTTCTATTTAGGTCTCACTAATTGCTTTTAATGTTCTTGCATGTTTGTCGTACCCTTTTGTGTTATGTTTACATATACTCCATAGGATGAGGGAAGTGGAGCTAACAATTTATTATTCTGAGCTCACAGAAGGCTCTGACTCCTAATTCAGGTTACCTGAAGGGGTTTTTCTAGCAGGAATGTGTTTGGTCTTTCTTGGGAAGTGTTGAAAGTTACCTGGGAAGGGAACACTCAATGTCTCCTACCCGGGGTTTTGGGTATAGGCCAGATTCTGCTTTTGTTCTGCCTCACAGAGGACCTCTCCGAAATTTTCTGTTCTATGAGGTTCCCCAAAGCCTCCAGTGAGATTGAGCCATGGTCTCTTGTGCAGGAACCTATTCCCAAATACATGCTGAACTAGCTTGCTTTCCACCAGGGCTTCTAGGGCTCACCTTCTAAGTGAACTACTTGTATTTAAATGCTTGACTCAGGGTCTGCTTCTGTGGAAGGCCAGCCTTAGACAATAGAGCATGAGGATGAATACATGCTACATACAACAGGCTTCTTGATAAAGGTCAGGATTTTGTATTTCTAGCACCTCTACTAAATAAGCTTGCTTCTTGCCAATAAGTAGCATGTGGTAGAATTGATCTCAGGGGATTGGGACAAAAGGAAGGTGCTATAAATGAAGCAAAATTGTTAGAGAGCTATGCCTTGCCCATTAGGAATACAGTCCCCACTAGCATTGGGTGTAAGTAGAAAAATGGACAGTAATTACCTAGCATGATGAAAGGGACTCCCAGGAAGGTGGAATTATATTTCCCACCAGTAAGATTGATGATCCCAGCCGCAGTGAGACTGGCCAGGCTTATGGTCACCAACCCAAGCAGGCCTAACCAGGGTTTGCTGCGGACGCAGTCCTGCATAGAGCAGCAAAGGATAGCCATGGTGACCACCAGGATCAGGCTGGTGACCAGGTAACGTTCTGACACACGGCTGGTCTTCTGAAAATCTTCCCTCAGTGAGGAGGACGTGTAAGGGTATATTTTGACTTTGCTGTTTAATTTCTGGAACAGGCGAACAGTGTCACAGAAGCTGGATTCCCACCTCTCAGCTACCATGTCGTTGAGACTGTTGATTGACTGCAGGTAGTAGGTGAGCTGGACGGCCTCTGCAGATTTCACTCGGTCCTTGATGTGCACTGTGACGCCACCAAGCTGGTGCCCATTGTAGACTGCTCGCCCATCCTTCAAGTGGGTGATTGGGTATGTGATAGCAAAGTTGGTCCGGTTGGTGGCCCGGGCATTCTTGAGCTCCTCCAGAACATGCACGATGTCATCCACAATGCAGGATTTATCATTATTCAGGACACATATGTGAGCAAATGTGTAATTAAAGCCAGGTCTTGGAACCTGGATCTTGGTCACAGCAGCATGCAACTATGGGGGGAAAGAGAAAGTGTTTATTACCAAAAATAGGATGTTAGTAAGTGACATTAGATCAGTGGATTCAAATATCTTTGTGCAAAGGGGAGGGAATCACTCTTGTCATTTCTAAGCTTGAACTGTCAAAAGAAATATAATGTTAAAACAAAAATAATTAACAAAGATTCGAAATGTACACCTGGCTAGTGACCCTCCTAGTGTGATTCTCGATTAAGAAGTAGCAACACAACCGAGGAGTAAAACCAGAAATTAAAATTCTTGGAAAACCAGCTAAAATCTGAAAAATCAGAATCTCTGGGACAGTACATAGAAATCTGAACCCTCTTACAGACTTAGAAGAACTAGATGAAGGAAATAGCATTATTTCTGCATGTTCTTTACTTACAATTCAAATGGTTGACAAATGGTAATCTTATATAAGAGCATTATTAAGCATTCCTTGAAAATTTAAATAGTGAACTAAGTTACTATTACTTTTTTTTTGGTGGGGGGGGGTCACACCCGGCAGCACTCAGGGTTACTCCTCTCCATGCTCAGAAATCGCTCCTGGCAGGCTCGGTGGACCATATGGGATGCCGGAATTCGAACCAATGACCTTCTGCATAAAAGGCAAATGCCTTACCTCCATGCTATCTCTCCAGCCCCTAAGTTACTATTACAAATGCAGATGTCCTCTGTATTCTTGTAGGTCAGGGAAATAATTCTATTATTGTTTTCTAAAAAAAGATAAAAGTTTTACTTTGAGAGCCCTTATTCCCTGACTTTACTTGTCAGTTTATAAGGAAAGGACTTGCAAGAGTCTGGTTGGGTTACATGGGGATCTTGTTAATACATACAGTGAGATTTACTCTGTACAAGATGCCACCAGTCCAATTTGCCATGCCTGGATTCTGTACACCTACAATTGAAGTGTGCATAGGAATATAGGCACTCATTTAGTAGTCCTAGGTATGGCCACACCCCTTGTACAAATTAATTTTTAGAACAAACTATAATCATATACAAGTGTTAGCCTTATTTTACAGGTAAAGAAATTAAGATATAATAATCTAGTAATTTTTCCAAGGTCATACAGACAAGAGAGAGTTGGTAGTTTGGTTCCAGACCTGTGCCTCTAGTCCTTCAGCCAACATCTCTTGATTAGTACTGCCATAAGCTATATTAAGATTCTTGTCAACAACTAATTCCTACTTTTGTACTTTCACTATCTGATAAAAAGAAGAAGGAAAGTGGACATGCTAGTGGAGTGTGTTGTTAGAATATTGTAAGCAGGAATCCCTTCTATAAATGATATTATTATAAATCCTGGAGCCTTAACATAAAATTAAAAAAATAATAGCTCTTCAATTCATATATGTAGGAATAGATGTGATCTACAATTTAAGATGTAACCTATATTAAGGCCTTCTTTCTGTAAAATTTGGCCATGTGCAAATGAGTTTTGTAGTTGAATGTTACGTAAATCAGTACATCTCGGACCAGGTATAGTGCAGAATGAGCTCTCCCAAGAGCACTGCACCATTTTTGGATATCTGATGAATAAAGAGCATGTCATATATAAAAGGAAATAAAGTTTAATATTCAGTGTCTCCTTAATGTATAACTCATAACCTTCTGAACATCTCCATAACTTAATATATTTTTCTTAAATCTACTGGAGATTATTTATTAAGATATTTTGCTGTGTTTTGCCAGAGTAAGTGGGATATTATATATTTTGAAAATGTCTTGAGGTTACCATCTATAGCAGTGCAAAATTGATACTCAATTCTCAAAAGCCCCATCCACATCTTATCATGAGCATTGACCTTCAGAATCAAGAAGCACTTTGACACATTACATGTAGGTGAAACAGACCTTTTTGTCCACTCTTTCTTTCTCTTTCTCTCTCTCTTTATTTTTCTCTCTCTAATCCCCCAGATATACCTAAAAGACTACAAAACAGTAAATAAATACTAAATTTGGGTTTGATGATTTGGGATTAATATTTAAAAAACTATATTCAATAGCTCTAATCTATGTGCTTTTCATTCATTCTTCTCTATGCATGGTTCACTTGATTTTGATAAAAAGAACTCCTTAAAAATCTGAAATTGGTTATTTTGGAAGAGAATGGAACCAAAAGAAAATTAAGGAGGAGGAAGAGTTTTGATAAAGTGTTACAAGACTTGAGGAAAGATTTCAGAACATACTAGAAAAGGAGTGGTATTAAAAGCATGCATATGTGTAATATTTTGCGAATTGCTTGTTCCAATGAACAGTCTAATAAATCTTTCTTAAAGTGATTACTAAATATGTCAAGAGAAAAAGATTTCCAAATAAGACGGTGTTAAGCCACAGGGCAGAACCAATTATAGCAAGGGGATATTTCCCATCCATTCTCCAATGCAACTCTGTCCTGCTGGGCGGGGCATTGAAAACTAGTGATAAGCCAGCTCTACAAATCTACTTTTCTGACCCCCTGGGTCCACAGATAAAAGGAATCAGACACTTGATTAATCTCGTATCACCAGAAATTCACTGGAGTTGGACAGAAAAGCTTTCTTAACTCAGTGCTAAGATGCAGCTGCTTTGAATTTCTGATTGAGAGGTGGGTTGAACATGTGTCACTCTTGGTTATGAGTGGCAAGAAGATGCTAGGTAACAAGAAAACCAGAGAGAAAGTACTGGCGAAGGCTACCCACCTGGCAGAGGGTGCTTATGCATTTTTCCTATGGGATAAGCAGCTGGACTTTCTGACTACTTAGTTCTGCTCATTCTTTTATGATTTTGACTACCCTTCAGGCACATACAAAATCCACTATCCATAGTTCACATAGTCCACAGATGTATTGCACATACTACACGGGCATTTGAATGTTTAGGGTTTCAGAATGCCCTGATTTGCTTTCCTAAAGTAGTACCATTCAGGACCATATAGCGGTAAAAGCATATTCTCAGAAATATTTACAGGGGGAAAGGGAAATCAGAAATCAAAGCTACACCTTAGATAATCAGCAAAATGACAACTCAATTCTACACAACCTTCTCATTGTCCCTATAAGTAAGAGATTCTGTCTCAGAAAAGGAGGAAATATTCACAAAGTAGTCATCCATGCTTAATAGAATTTATATCTGTCCTTTGAATCAACATAATTTTTAATCCATGCTTCTGTAAATGTATATAAATTTATAGATTACTGACTCAACACATTACAAAAGTACTGTGTGGTCAATAGAATTGTTTCTCTGTATTTGTGTGCTTGGACTCAAATATAAAAAATTCTATAATAAATACAATGTTCAAGGCAATGAGATGATAATCCCAACAGTTGATAAGAATTTTATGCTAGTAACAGCAATAATCATGCCAATCCTGACTATAAATCTATTTTTGTTATTTTACTGTCAAAGAGATTAAAGCTGAATGTTAAATTGAAATTTATTCTAATGGTTTGAACATTTATCACTGAAAGTATTAGCTTAGCTTTCCTCACCCTGCTGGGTAAGAATGATAATCATACCTAGTCCACTCTGCACTCTCTATACAATTAAAAAGTTACTCAGGACAAGTCTCTGTGTTAATGGTTTAATTATTATCCTTGCTTTATGATTAGAACAACTGAGGCCCTAAAAATGAAAATACATAAATTAATGAAAATAATCCAGTAATTAAAGAGCCGATGCAGTATTCTAAATCAAAATTTACTCTTCAGAAGGACATTAGCGCTGGACTAACAGAACTTAAGAAAGAAGAACAAAGAGAACTTGGAGAACAGTGAAGAATTGTCAGTTTTCAAATTAACTGTTTAATGACCAGCATTGATATACCTGAGTTGTGGCATAGTCAGTTACACCTGAGAAACCAGGATCCAAGGAGAGATTTAAAAAAATAACACCAACAGCCAAACTTCATTTTTAGAGTGCAACATGGAAAGACAGTATTAATATGTAACGAAAGGAGTTGGTTTTCGGTTTACTGAATTTCCTTACTTTCCATACAGGTTCTACAATTAATAAACAAACAAGTCTCAAATTCAATAATATAAAAAGAGTTTGAGCACAATGGAAATCAGAAGTAAACTCAGGCTTCTAGTTTCTTTCCTGTACTTCTTCCATAGGCATGCCAGAGACCCTCATAATGTCACACTACTTCAGTCTCAGATTTTTCAGTAAAAATAGATGCTTGATGTAGCTAATTTTTATGGACAGAACCATTTAACATGACCTAATTCTAAGAAGAGTAAAAACCAAAAGCTATAAATAAGATCTCTGGTGAAAGAAGGTTAATAAATACCCAATTTGAGATTTATTTCAGTTATTTGAAGTATGTTTATTCAACACTTGAAGTTCTTTTTAGTTCAATGGCAGATCTGATAGTAGATGAACCCCAGAAAGAAAACTACAGGGTAAGTAAAATAGATTTGTTGAAAAAAAATTAAGATTCCCTTCTTGGAGTGATTTCCCATCCTGGGGACCAACTGGTTTTTCTAATCCCCTTCTGCCAGGGTCTGGGACAAAGCCAGTGTGGATTGCCAGTCACGACAGGCCAGACTCTAATTTCCTCTTGGCCTCTCCTTGGCACACTCAGATCTTCCTCAGAAGACAGCAGGGGCACCTTGGACAGGAGAGTCCAGAACAGAAAGCAATGTCTGCCTCTGACAGACATAACATAGGAAAAATACCTGTGGGTTTAGAGGATCTTATACAATACTTTTTAACTAGGTTTTTTATGTTTGTTTCTTGTAGAAAGAGGGAAAGTGGCAATCCGCCAGGAAGCCACTCTACCGGGCAAAGCAATGAACTTAACCTGGAGTATATTTAAGCAGTTCCCTAGCAACTTCACCTATGAAGTGAGATTCTCTAGAAATTGGAGGTAGAGTTCTAGTCTCTGCCAATGGGGATGGCCCGATGATGCCACTTTTATCAGCTGCCTTCACTTCCTTGTCTCACCTACGACATCGACCTTCTGCCATTACCAAAGAAGCCTCAGAAATTAAAACCAGGGAAAAGGGGGACTTATGAGTTTGCCTTTATGACCTAGATCATCCACCCCATAATTACTTACAAGCAACATTCTGTCTAAATCGCTTTAAAAATGCTTTCAAGGAATATATGGCTTTCATCCCCCAATGAAATTTTTTTCATTGTATCTCTTCAAATTCCAGATCTTGACCTGGTTCTGTGTCCTACCACTGAGAATGGGTGAGAACCAACTCCAGGGTTCTCTCACCCAGGACACAAGAAAACACCTTGACGTGGATGGATCTGATCTCTGCAGTTCATCATTTCCACGAGCTCCTTGGGTGTTATGTTCTGTCTTTGCATGATCTCACTCTCACCCACTCTCTTTCCTCTTCTTTTAATAGAAATGCATTACATCAGAACACCAGAAGTCGCAAGTTGGGGATTGTTGCCGTGATTCACTTGTAGTGAAGCCAAAAGCAAGTTAGTCATCCCTTAATAAGCGAACAGAAATATCATTCTGTCTGTGAAATATTACATGTTCAGAGGACAAAAAATTTAAGCTGTGGATTTAGCCAAACAAGTGACTATTCACATGCTTTGTCCTCACATGTGTGCTTATTATCATGCTTAAGTGAGAGTGAAAAAAGACAAATGGTAGTTACCTCAGTTATTGCAGCACCAATGCAGGTCTGGGAAAGTGGAATGCTTGCTTTTCTCCTTCCTTACCTGGGACTAAATAGTCTCATTGTAGGTCTTGACACTAAAAAGCAGCCAAGACAGCCCCACACTGTACTCCCCATACATGCTGGTTTTCTTAGTCACCTTGGCTGAAAGAAAATGCATCTTTGGATTTGAGGCAAATCTGAGATTTTAAAAAAGAATAGAGATGAAGAGAAAAGGAAAATATTTTATTACAACATTTTTATGATTCTGTGTTGGTCTGGATAGGAAAGATGAAATAATGAACAGTAGATCCAATAATCTCTTTATTCCCATAGTTTGAGAGAAATTTTCACTTTGTCATGTTTACAAAAATATTCCTTGAAGGCCAGAGAGCTAGTACAAGGGTTTATTACATGACAGAATCTCATTAAATCCCTGACACCACATATGGTCCTCTGAGCACTGCCAAGACTGATCCTGAAAACAGAGCCAGGGATAAGACCTGAGTATTTCTGGGAATGGCCCAACATTCACCCCCAAATTATTCCTCAGTATTCAAAGAGCCCTGGAATCTGTAAAGCTAAATTTTCTGATTGATCTTGTGCCTTGCACATGCGAAGCAAGTGCTCTACCACTCAGTACATCCTTAGCCCAGCTAATTATTTATTATAACTTAACACACAGAGCCTACATATGTGGTGGCCACCTTTATGTTTATATGCAATTCTTGTATCTGTCTGTGTTATATCTAAACAAAACCCATGCCCATTCCCGCCTGCTATTTAACATCTCATTGCATCCCCCTCTTTTTGCATACCCCTATGTTCCCTCCTGTGAAAAGCCCTCTCTATTTTTCCCCTATGCTCCCCTATCCTGGATTTTTTGCCATCCTTATTAAATCCCATTACCCCTGCAACTCAACACCTTCTTGTGCCCTGGAGCACCACACATACACCCTATCAGCCTCTTGCCACTAGAATAAGAGTACTGCCATCTACATCTGGCGTGCTCCTGTCCCCTTCTCACATGTCACCGTAGACTGCCACTTGTGACCAGACTGACCACATTGATAGGCTTTTCGTGTGGGGCCCTGGCTCAGGAACTGATTTCAGCCTGTAACTCGCCCAGCAACTGCAAGAAATCATTGACACTTTGACTCCCTAGCTACTCTCCACCAACAGATTACTTCATTAGCTGAACCGACCTACCTTGGGCTTGATCACAGCAGACAAAGTAGGGGGATGTGTATTTCTTTATGTGTATTTCTGAAGGAACAATGTTGTTGATATACATATAAACCAGGGGTAGTGGACCAAAACCTAGTTATAGTCCCTGGCTACCCCAATAGTATACCTCCTTGAACCCACTCCATTCTTTCCCTATAGCACACAGCTGATACCAATTTATCATCTAAAGCTCCCCCAACCCATGAGTTTTTTGACATATCTCATACTTTGTGGCAGTATCTTTTTTTTACCTTGTTGCATAGATCCAGTCAAATGAAATGTCTTAAAGAAAGGATTTCTCATCCATTAGACTTAGGAACCCCCCAAATTCGAACATTGCTAGCGGGTCCTAAACCCTGAACATGTGTGATATTGGCATGACTTAAGCTTTAGTTGGTTTGAGATTGGCCTAACATCCCAAAATATGGATCCCACCAAGGGTCTTATATGGAACTAGGGCAGGCTTCATGCCATGCTGGCAATGACATGCAACATGAGAGAGCGCAAGAGCTAATGTGTGATATATTATAACGACAACCTCTAACTTGAAGAAAGTGGGGAAAGGGAGCCTTTATTTTCCACAAGACCTAGAAGAAAGGCTTTCTGGAGTGAGGCAAACTGAAGACTGGCCTGAAGCCCACAGCTGAAAGATATGATCAATTGCTTTCTGAGAAAGGCCACCCTGCTCTATTCTAAATCTAGGGTAAGATTTTTTACCCCAGTTTATTTTGCATTTATGCAAAATAACAGTCACTTTTATCACTTTGCAATAAACTCTGGGTATAATGATTCTGCTTACCCATGTTGTTGGCAGCACTGGTATTACTGAATATGGGATCCTACCTCTTGTGGAGAACAGTAGTACATACGGAGAGCACAACCTATCTAGTCCACCTCAATTTTTTTGTGTTTAGTAAAGAGAAAAGGGGATATAGCTAAACACACAGAGCCTAACAGAGCATACTTCCTCCCTAGACAAAGTATACATCCTGTTTTTCTCTATAATAGTGCACACGTTCTATTTTTTTTTTAAACAGAGTACACGTCCTGCTTTTCCCTTAAACAGAACACTTATCCTGGTTTTCTTCTTTTCCTGTTTCATCCTAAGCTGATGAGACACATTATAAATATCCATCCCCACCTAAAATAAAGGGTTGTTGGAGTTATTTCCCCTGAAGAGGCTCATGGATGGTTTTTTAATCTGAAAGCTCTCTACTTACTTAGGATCCAATATCTTCAGCTTCACTTACAATTTATCATCATCATCATCATTTTGATTTTCAGGTCATATACAAAAATATTTAAAGATACTACCAGATTGGTGCTTGTTATCACTCATGGCTGTGCTCAGGGAACCATGTGGTGTCCAGGACTGAATCCGGGGCTCCTGTGTTCTAGTCTATTTAGACATATCCATATATATATATATATATATATGTTATTGTTATAGGAGCCTTATTTAGCAGTTCTTGAGATTCTTATGGGCCATGAGGGCCATATGGGCAGCCCCTGGTAATAGGGGTGCCTCACACATATTAGGCATGTGTTTTACCACTTGAGCTATTTCCCTGGCCATAAGAGTAATTATTTGTTAATCACATTGTCCTCACCTGAATTTCATGGTCAAACTTAAGCTCCAGTTGAACAAGTATGTTAGTTATACATTTTTCTGGATAACTAACTTCCCTAACAGGATAATACTTCTGAGCAGATAGAAAAGTGTTAAAGTTGACTGACCACAGCTGTATATATATATTTAAAATAACCAAATTCCTGAGAAATAGACAAGAGTTATTTGAAGGTTTTATAAGGAGATTTCTATGCAAGGGCCAAAGAACATAGACTACCAATGACATCTAAGTATGAAGAATGACTATGCACAGAGAATAAAAAACACTGCATCAGGAGCCAGAGACTTCCATTTAAGTCTTAGTCCTAGGTCTTTCTGACCACCTGAAATAAATATAGAGTGAATTTTAGAAAAATATAGTATGCTACTTAAGTATCTTGAGTCCTCTAATGTTTTCTTATGTCACTAAAGAATCAAATACCAGCTTTCACCATAGCCAATATTACCCCGATTGATCTCTCTGGACTCATGTCTCAGTGTGTTCTGGTCAAGCTACCCATATTTTTCTTGATTTTTTTCTGAAATGTCTTACCTTCAGACATCTTCATTTAATTTGCCTGGCTGAATATAGTCTTTCCTGGCCCCACCCACAATTAAACCACAATATACCTCTCCATCTCCATCATAATATATTGTTTTAGATTTTTCTTGGTCCCATGGATGATATATTTCATTATAAGGCTTCCTTTCTTCATTCTGCTGTCTACACTAGAACATGTTTTTCCCAATAATTAACTATTTGTCTCTGTAGTTTACTTCTATATTTCTATTGCTTAGAATAGTGCCTGGAATATATACTTAGTAGGTGGAGAGTAAAAGCTCAAATGCAGTGTCTTTTGAGTGTGTTCTGTCTCACTAGCTTGAGAAAGACAAAATGAAGTAATGAATATACTCACATTTTGTAATCTCTTAGAAACCTACAGAAATGTAACTGTAGTTATTATAAGAGGAGGAAAGTAAGAAACGATGAGTTCTTGTTAGTGAACAGGTGTACAGGTATAACCCTAGAATTAATTTTTCATTCTCTTGTGGAGCCCCTTATCTTCCCAGGGATTTGGCAGCATCTTGTGAAGTAGTGGACTTCTGAAAACCAGAATGCCTTAAGTTCTTTTGCTGCCTGTGCTGGTTCTAATGACGGGACTGTAGTGGGTAGGCACAGTGGTGTCATGTCCATATCTTCTCACTGCTTCAGACCTTGCTAGCTCTACTTGCAGCCTCATATGAAAATACCATAGAGCACACTTACCTTATTCCAAGCACCTATGATTAAAAAACAGTTTGTGTATACGTAGCCCAGCCCCCCCCCCAACTCCCCAAAGTGGGATAACTCTGCATTATGTGTATCCACTCCCACAATTCCCCTATAAGATTCTTTTCCATTTGCCTACAAAGGTAACTAACTGGCTTACTAATGAGTCTATACTTTATCATTTTCCTTCCCTGCCTTCTATTGCCATTCTCTTAGCCATCCTTTAGAGATGATTTGCCAAAAGTATTACTTGTATCAAGTCTTTGACTCTGTGTTGATTTTGGGAGGAACCCGAACAGTGACTTTAGGTTTTTAATTCACTTTCATTATCTTTAAAATAGAGACAGACCTACACAGATTACTTTGAGAATTCAGATAAAATTAACATTAAAAAAGGAATATTGCCTGGCATTTAGGATTAGGGTTAAACCATATGAGATATATGTGAAAATATGTTATTACATATAGTAAAATATGTGCTTCATTATTGTATGAGATTCAGTCAATTGACTTTCAGTGAGAATTTGCTTCACCCTTTTGTTCCACTGTCTTACCAAGTCAGAACTAAACTTCCCTGCCATGAAATCAAACACATTTCTGGCTGGGTCAGGGGATGGAGAATTTATTTATTGTGTTAGAAATAATTTGTCGTGGTTCTCAAAGCTTCTGTCCTTAAGAAATCCCAGGAACATCTCAGCTACAACCCTCCATTTCTAGATATAAAAATATTATCTAGAAGCAAGTGGTGATGGCTGATAGTTTCTGTCATTCTTTTCGCTAGGGCCTTGATCCTCCTGGGAGGTGCTAATATTGATATATATGGGGGAGAAAGAGCACCTAGACTCACATGCTCAATTTGACACTTAATAGATGTATCATCTGGGATATACTGCTGTTACTCAACTGCACTCTGTGCCTCTGTTTTCTCATCTGCTACCCAGAGATAATAATGAACTCTACATAGCTATTTCATTAGAACTGATGCAGCATACATGAGAAATTTAACATGTAAGGAAGAAACACGGGTCCACCAATTGTGCCACTGGAGTTATAGCGATATGGAATGAAACTGCTCAAAATAGCCTGATACACACATAGTTTCATTGGCAGTAATGTTTGTTGACAAAAACCATATATACCAAAAGTCATTTATTGTTCTGTTTTCTAGTACTTCTCAGTTTCTCTTTTCCTTAACTGACAGAACTGTTCAGCTGTTATTGTAGAATGAAAAGTGGCATATTATTGTTCACATTTCCACTGAAAGCAAGTGGAGTTAACAGGACATAGTAATACAAATATTTGATGAGAATAGCTGGATAGTGTTTAAAGTTGGTGTTCCCGGGCCAGGGAGATGACTCAAAGGCTAGAGGGTATGCTTAGCTATGGGACTCCTGGCACTACATGGTCCTCAGGAGCACTGCCAAATGTGGCACACACAAAAGATAATACTGAGTTTTAGGATAAGCTCAGAAGCCTGGAACCACTGCATATTTTTTCAAATAAATTACCCAATTAGGTTACAGTCTACATACATCATCTCAGGTTGGAACTATGATGGGGTGGGGGGAAAAGGGAGAAGAATAATGGTAAGTGTCTACAGAATATTTGGCTTTGTACAGAATATTGCATTTGTCCTCTAATTTAATCTTCAAAGCAACTCAGAAAGGTAGGTCTATTATACACCGAACTTCAGGGAGCTGAATAACTTTACCATGGTTAAAGTATTTTTAAAAGTAGATCAGAAGCTCAGAAAACTATTTCCCAATAGAGTTCTTTTGGTAAGTAAAGACTTTACACCCCTGACCCCCAACCACACAATTTCTCTGTTTTGGCCATGTGCTAATTGAAACCTGTTATCAGATATTAGGCTTAACCTAATGCCTAAGCCACACCATAAGGTGGCCAGCAGCAGTTATTAATTATAAATAGTGATGATGTAGCAAAAGCAGTGGATAAAACATGACAAAGTACGTAGGAGTAGCGGCAGGAATCTGACCTGTGCTGAACAGTGAGACCTGGGAATTGCCTGCTATTGACAACAGAGAGGGCAGAAAGAAGCCACAAGCCCATTTCTAATGATAAGCACGCACAGCCTGCTGGAGACAAAAACAGATGTGCCAGAGACAAGTCTTTGATCAGTCCAAACAGCATTCCTTTGCCTTTTGTAAGATCCTATGCTTTTTATATAAGTGTATCTCTACTGCCTCCAAACTCAGAAGGAAAAAGAGGCTAAATGTATATCATATTGCTGGGAAGGACTAGTAATTTCTGGATTTACTGCAAGAATTCAAATTAAAGTTTGGCTTGCTACAGGATTTGGGTATCATCCCTCTCCAAAGGTAGTGCAGGGAGGCAGGAACTGTTTCATTTTTATCTTATATATGCGGCACCTACAGGAAGCTGAACAATGATATACTAACTGAACTTTCAGTATTTGCTTCATATTTTCTCTGGTGACATTGACTTATACTTCATTTGTACCCAAAGGCTACTGTATTACATGCATATAATTTCCATCTTAAATAAACAGATGACATTGAATTTAGTCCTGTCACTTACACAGAGACAAAAGGCTGATCTCATTAGACAAATATATATGGTTAGAGTATAATCTAGAAAAGTAAATGAGGAGAAAAACAATTTAGGTAGGGACTACATACTGAAATAATTGTATTTTTAGTTGCAGTGTGCTTTGAAATTGTATTGCTCATTTGTCAGATTTCATTTTGAGAAGGGAGAGGTTTTTTTTTAAATAAAGGAAAGTTAGAGACTAATATAAATACTCCCATGTGCCTACCATCCAATGTCATATCTATTTGAAAATTCTGTCCTTGCAGTTAATGCTGTTGGTTAATACTGTTGGATGATTTATGATCCAGTGGGAATATGTTTGAGAATGTAGGAGGTCACTGTTAATTTCACAGAAATACCAGACAAGCATAGAACATCTCAAGCAGAGCAAGACACTCTTTGTGGGTGTCCTAATAGCATGGATGATGTGACTTCATCTATTTCTGCATCACAGTATAAAATGGCAGTCCATTGTTGCAGACCCCTCACTACTATGGAATAGAGATTACTAACCTGTTAGTATACATGACTCTGGGAAAGTCGTCCCAACCACTCAACTACACCTATTCTGCCATTGCTGCATTCCTTCAAGTCAAGGTTCTATTGTTTTGCAGGCTTCAGTTTCATGTACCCCAGTTCTGTTGCTACTCTCAAGGTAGTAGGATCCATATTTCCCTTAGAATGTTCTATATATTTGTCCTGAGCAAATCAATCCTACTAAAATTGATAGACTGCTTCTCTACTTGGTTGTCTTACTGACATGTGGCTTTGTCAGGCAGAAAGCGAAGATGGCTTTCATGTACAAATATCACTCTCTGGGTAATCCTGTCCTATTCTAATACTCATAGTATTTCTTAGACTTAACTAATGGCTCACAAATGTGAATTCTATGCTGGGTCTCAGACAAATAACAGATGGGGAGACCAAAGCAGTTTTGCTTTGTTGGTAGTTAGACTCAATAAAAGTCTTCTGTGTTTTATCACCATATATTACAACAATCCATTTATTCTATGTGTATTAAGTATCTGCACTATGCTGGACATTAATGTAATTCCTGAGGAAATAATGAATATTATAATGTAGGTTTACTCTAAAGAAAATTAGGATCTAGTCGAGGAGCTTTAGGAAGTTTCTCATAATTTGTAGGCAGAGGTGAACCACAAAATGAAGAAAATTGTTATAGTGATAGGATAGGTAGAGATAAAGGGCACAATAGGGTGCATTGTCTATAGTATGTGTATGAGCATGTAGCAGTGGGAGTGCCAATGAAGCATATATTGGGAGAGGATGCTGTAGCTAGATGTGAAAAGATCTTCCCATTCAACTTCTCAAAAAGAGTACATTCTATTTATTGGCATCTACTCCCAAACACAAAAACAATAATTCAAATGTATGTATTCCCAGGTTCACTGCAGCACCAGTATGTTTCCCAGGATATGAAAACAACATAAATGCCAACAACAGAAGAATGGATAAAGAAGGTGTGGTATATAGACCACAATGGAATACTAGGCCGCTATAAGAAAAGGTGAAATCATGCTGTTCACAGCAACATGGATATAACTGGATGGTGTCGTGTTAAGCTAAGTCAGAGGGAAATTGACAAAAACTGGGTGATCTTGCTCATCTGTGAACTAGAGATAGACAGAGCAAAGGAAGAGGTAATGTCAAACATTGTCAAACCTTGTCCTTGGATTAAAAAACTTATTGACGGGCTGGAGAGATAGCATGGAGGTAAGGCGTTTGCCTTTCATGCAAGAGGTCATCGGTTCGAATCCCAGCGTCCCATATGGTCCCCCGTGCCTGCCAGGAGCAATTTCTGAGCATGGAGCCAGGAGTAACCCCTGAGCACTGCCGGGTGTGACCCAAAAAACACAAAAACAAAACAAAAAAAAACTTATTGACAGTGCTGGGGTATGAGGGAGTGGAAAGGAGAAAGAAGTGACACAGGGACACTAGTGAAAGATCATGGAATATTGCAATTATTTTTCACATTGATACCACAACACTACTGCAATAACCTAAAATATAATGTATAAGTATATCTCTCCATTCATTCATTTAATGATTACAAATATTATGTGAACAAGATAGATATGAATGTCTTTAAAGAGCATTAAACTTTGAGAATAGACAAGCATTAGGCAATTTAAAAATATGCATGGCGTTCTCAGATGGGAGAATTACTAGATATAAAGAAGAAGAGTTAACACTAGTCAGGAGAAACTTCATGAAGGAAGTGGCTCCTGAATTAATTTTTGAAGAGAAGAATTAGGTACAAGTATGTGGATTATACAGGGTATCCCAAAATGGATGCCAGAAGAAGTGATTCAAGCTAATAAACTGTGAGAAGTGAAGAAAAAAAATCTAAAAAGGCAGGCAAAGTGCAAATCACACATGGTCTTGTTTGCCCATGTTGGAAGATACCGTCTATTTTGTTGGCAACTGAAAGTCAATGACTATGTTATAAATGAGACATGAGATTATTCACATTGTTTCTTGGGATGATCATTCTCTCTGCATTGTAATCACGAAATTGGTAAGGCTGGATAATGGAGACAAAGAGAGGAAATATATCATAAATGCAATGACTAAGTTGCTGGTGAAAAGGTTTGAAACTTGGTGGTGATAGTTGTTGGCTTAAATGAGAAATTGATGTCTCTACCTTTTTACAGATACAAATAGCTCAGGGAATAAACCAGGTAGTCAACGTTTCATCCATGACAATGGTTAAACATTTGAACCACATTCTTAGGCATGGATCTTCCTTTCCTTTTGTGAAGTTGTCTTTTTGATGTTAGGGGTGACACATATAATTGTGGTATTCGTGGCTCTTGACAGTGTCGCTGTGTTTTCACTCAGCATGCAAGGTGATTTTGGTGACTGAATTTAACCTCATGACCAAAAGGGAAGTGTCTATCACTGATCTCTCTTTGAGCTCCTTGGGTTTAGGTCCCTTTTTTTTCTTTTATAAGTTTATGCCACACGTAAGGGTGCTCAGGGTCACTCTTCCTATTATTATGCTGTGTGGGTGGTATTTCCTAATGGTGTTAAGGAGATCATGAGGTATTAGATTTAAACCAGGGTCTCCCACATGCAGAAGATGTGCTCCAGTCCTTTGAGCTGTTTCCTTGATACCCAGATTTATGTTTTAATGTCCTGTTAAAGATTGATAGATAGACAGGTCTATCTGATGTGTGACCAGTTACAAAGTTCAGCCATAAACCGTATGAGTTGTCCAATTAATTCAAAATTCCTCTGTAACACATACAGTTAGCACCCTGCTCAAATCTTCTAGCCCTTACTTTTGAGAGTACACCTGTCTGACTTCAAATGCCAGCACCCACACTTCTTTTACAGGGTACCTACTTTGTCATATGTTTGGAAGGCAGAAGTTCTGTAGAATTAACACCCCTTACTGGGCTGGTGAACTTAGTGCAGCAGGTAAAGTGCTTTCGAGTTATAATCCCCAGCACCACATATGATCTCCCAAGCCCAGTCAGGAATGATCCCTGAGCACAAAGTCAGGAATAAGCCTGAGCACTATAAATTATGCCTCCCAACCCAAACTAAACAAAATAAATCCCTTGGTAACTATAACCAATGGTATTTGGGAGCTGAAATAGAATACTCCTTAAGGATGAGTTTCCTCTTGGGTGGCTATATTTTAACCTGATTTCTCAGAGCTTACACAGTGAATTTGAGCTCTACTTGCCCACAGCAATGGCTTAACCACATACCATTTATGGTTCCTTTCCCTTTTTTCTCTCACTGACCTGCTCTTCTTCTGAATAAATAATCTGTCTTTGATTTCTTATTTCAGGGTCTGCTCTTGAGGAACTCAAACTAAGATATTGTCTATCACTCAAAACTTTCATGTTAGTTTCTTAGTGTTCTCAAAATACTAAACCATTCTAAAGACAATATCCAATTACTTATGCCAGCATATATAAATTAAAAATGAAATTTTAGGGAGTAAAATTAGGATATCTTGGTCTTTCCAGACTCTCACCTTTTGATGGTGGATTCATTTCACTGATACTAATTTTCAAACTGTAAGTATACAATAAAATGTTTTCAAATGTCTCTGATAGATTCATGAATGCAGATGGCTGGATGCTGCATTTGAACTGCATTTCCTGTTTATTTGAGAGCATAGTACAGATTTTTCATTATGGTGCAAAGATAACCACATGTTGGGACCAAGATATACCATAATTCTGCACTGTACTGGGAGAAGGGATTTAATAAAAATAAGACTCAAGAATGTACCATAACTCCTTAAAAGGGCTTAGGTGGGTTTTTTTCCTGCTAGGAATGGAATCCTTTAAGATTACATCATCTCTCCACTTTAGCGGATGAGAAGAGAGTCAGGCTTTTTTTTTTCTTTTTAGAAAACCACTCAAATACACAGCAGTGTCTTTTGCAGACCTCTGGAACATTTCAGCAGGTAGATCTCATGTTTTGGTGTTCTCTGTTGACAGCAAACGCTGGAATATTGCCCAAATTGGATGAAAATCCCCATCTTTACAATTTTGGATATTTGCTGTTACCGTGGTAGGTGTGTGGGAGAGACAGCTGATGTGTTCACTGGATTCCTTCCCAGGCAGTGATTTCCTGGGGAGTATATGTTAGTGGAGGCAAATTCTACATGCCTTGTCATTGCTGCCAGTACAGGTGCTGAAAATCTCCACAATATCAGTGTGCTGGATGTCAGTAAATCTGACTTGTTTTCTCTGCCAAGTTTCAGGCTGCCTTTCTCCTTGCTGCACGCCATTGTTGGATACTGATGGAACAGAGTCTAACTCGGATTGCTGAACAAAATGTGTGTGAGTATGTAAACTCTTCAGCCCTGAAATATATATCATGAAGAAGTGCACAAATATAAAGTGTATAGTTCAATGGATTTCATGAAGGAGGAACTTCATAAATTAGTATCAACGGTAACAAAAGGTGAGTATGGAAAGACCCAAAGATCCTAACTTTATTCCCTAAAGTTTCATTTTTTGTTTTTGTTTTGTTTTGTTTTGTTTTGTTTGGGCCACACCTGGTGACTCGCAGGGGTTACTCCAGGCTATGTGCTCATAAATCGCTCCTGGTTTGGGGGACCATATGGGATGATGGAGGATCAAACCTAGGTTAGCAGGAGCAAGGCAGACACCTTACTGCTTGTGCCACTGCTACGGTCCTAAAGTTTCATTTGTAATTCATATATGATGCCATAAGTAATTGGATATTGTCTTTAGAATGGTTTAGTATTTTGGGAACACTAAGAATCTAACATGGAAGTTTTAAGTGGTAGGCAATATCTTAGTTTGAGTTCCTCACACCCATATAAACATTACTTATATTAAGACAAAACATCTCCAGCTCCCTGAAGCCTCCCTGTAGTCTAATAGTTTCCAGAGAACTATTCTACCTCCTACCAACAATGATCAGTTCGGTGGCTGGAATGATAGTATAGGAGCAAAGCATTTGCCTTGCATGTCTTGCCTAGTTTTATCTGATACTGTCTATGATTCCCTGAGCACCACTAGGAATAATCCCTGAGTACTGCCAGGTGCGGACCCAAACAAACAAAAACATCCATCACTTTTGCATGTTCTTGAATTTCTGATAAACGAAATCATGCAGTATGTACTCTTTGTGTCTTCTTGTATTCAACCTTTGAGATTCATCTGTGCTGTGTGTATCAGTCATTGTTGTTTTTATAAAACCTATTTTTAATCTCATATGCTACTGTATAAATATAGTACAATTTGTTTTCTCCCATTTCCTGGAAGTACCTTTGCCTTTTCATTTTGGGAACTTTTAGAACAACTCTTTAGGGGCCTTATTTGATATGAGCTGGAAGGATCTGCAGGGTGCTCTGGAACCCTGCCCTTTGTTTGCTCTGGAAGGGGTGAAGCTGTTGCAGAACTAAGAGTTTGGCCTTGTGAGGAGTCATGGGCTCTGCTCTATAGCTCTAGAGAAATCACCTTCTCCAGGAAATATGCCTTGAAAATACAGATATGTGCTCTATGATCTCCCATGCCATGTCTTATCCCTTCCCATATACCAAGGTAACTTGAGTCTTACTTTTATTAAATACTGATTCCCAGTACAGTGCAGGAACATTATACTCAGGACAGAAATATTCTGGACTAAGCAACATGCTCTTTCTCAATGTCCTTGGGATCCCCAGCAATTATTAAGCAGCTTCCCTCTGCCTGTCATAAGGCCTAGTTAAATCATGAAATGTAATCATTAGCAAAAGTACAATTTCTCCCAGGCTGGGGGTGGGGGTGGGGAGTGGCAGGTGAGCAAAACAAACAAGAGGAACCAAACACATAGGAAAGAGGATTATTAGAGTTTATGGGTCTATGGAGCTTTATATCTACAAGTAAATATGTAGGAAACAAAAATAAAGAACAGAGTGTTGCATTTCCAGACCAGTTCTCAAAGGAACACAGACACAAATATTAGTTTATCAGTCACTGTAGAAACAGGGCATTGAAATGAGAGGTGAAAAGATTTAAAGCATTCTAGTTTAACACTTTCTTACTCCTTTTCCAAACATTGATAAGAATCAATATGAAACTTCAAATTAGGTTTTGGTTAATTTAAGAAACGGAAGAATTGAGGGGCAGGGCACCTGCCTTGCTCATGGCTGACCCAGGTTTCATTCTTTGCACCTTATTTGGTTCCCCAACCCTGCCAGGAGTGATCTCTGAGCACAGAGCCGGAATAAGACCTGAGAACTGCTGGGTGTGGACCCAATACTGAAAAAAATAAAGAAGAAAGAGAAGTGATGGAAAAGGGAGTGGAGGGGAAGAGAAAGAGAAAGCAAATGAAAGAGAAGACTTGGTGCTATTTTGTTACCATATAAGTAACATAGCACTAGAAAGTTGAGACAATCTTGGGAGAGGCTAGAAAACAGAAATATCCCCATAATGTTTACCTTAATGTTAATTAATCAAATGAATTACTCAAATAATTGTTAGACTCTAATGTGCTGATTATGTTATGAGGTAGCTTAGGCATTATTCAAATCGATACTAGTGGGCTTTGTAACTTCTCTTAAGCTGTGAAAGGGGCAACATATTCTTAAAGTGTAAAAATGAAATGCTAAAGAATAGACCATTCTGAAGTGAAAGCATTCTCCTAATGACACATCACTCTGTAAAGACACCCCAACAGACAGCAAGCTGCCTCAGCGGGGAGCCCTTGGATTGTTTTTGATAAAGCAGAGACTTTGTCTTTGGTTGCTTGCCCAAGTAAAAGACGAGCCATCAGCCAGATTGCTTCCTACTGTGGGTCTGGAGCACCTTCCTGGCATTTGGGGTTATTCACAGTAGCGCTGAGTGTAAGGCCTCCGTGCACTCAGGGAGTGGAACCATGGCTGGGCCGTCCTGCACCTATGTAGCATTCTGGCACATTTCAAAAAGTAGCTTTACCAGAGCCAAAAACTAATCAACCTCCAAAGAAAAGCTTTGCAAAGAGGAAACTTAGATGAATTTCTGGATCAGTTTAGGAAAAGATGGGGGGGGAGGGAGTACCCAGAGAAGCTGATGACAACTGAAGGAAATCTCACTTGGTTTCCAAATCTTGGACCTCACCCTCCTGACAGATTCTGTTTATAGAAATATGTGTGGTTAATTAAAAGGAGAGTGTGGTTAAGGCAGCATAATAGGTGAAGGGAAGTTTTTCATTTTTTCTTTAAAATATGTATTCAGGCTCAGAGTGATAACACAGTGAGAAAGGGTGTTTGCCTTGTATGCAGTCAACTTGGGTTAAATCCCTGGCATCCCATTTGCTCCCCCACCCCAGCTTTTCAGGAGTGATTTCTGAACACAGAGCCAGGAGTAACACCTGAGAGCCATTGAGTATGGCCCCCAAACAAAAATGAGTTAAGAAATAATATATGTGTATATATATATATATATATATATATATATATATATATATATATATTTAGGTAGCACTAGGAAGATAGTTAGGGTGAAAATATGGATTTTCATGCTTATTTATAATTTAAATGGGAAACAAATGAAAATATATTTAAAAAATTGAAGACGAAGGGCCACCTCTCCTGTATCCTGCTGTACCCTTGCTTCTTCCCTCTTCTGCTTGCCCTTGTATGATGTACCAGAGGGTCTCCTGCACTTCCAGCATTCTCAGTCTGAACCTCTGCTTTCAGAATTCCTCTTTGAACCACATACAGAACTCTAAAAACTCACATACCTGAATTCACCCCTCTCATCTTTAAATGGGAATTTCTTGGCAATGCCTTTAGAAATCCATTTAAAAAAGGCTTCTCAGGGACCTATACATACAGCCAAGCTTGATAGTCCTTCCAACCGCTCCTCAAACCCTGTTGATTTTCCCTCCAATTTCTCCCTCGTGCATCCTCCTGTATTGCATTCCATTACTTATCTGTCTATAAAACAGGCAAATCTTCCTAACTCAAATATTTATATTCTTTGCTTTTAGTCAATCCTCTAAACTGGAACCAGATTTATTTTTCTAAAACACAAATCCAAACTGATCTTCCCTCTGCTTAAATCCTCCAACTACTCCCTTTGGAATGAATGATGGAGCTTATTTGTTTCTTAGATGATGATGGAGAACAGCGGCTCCTTATCCAAGGCAGGCTCTCTCTCAGCTGAAGTGGTTTCTTTTCTTTTTAACTAAAAAATAATATAAGATTTTCGAGAATATATAAGTTCAGAGTTCTATATGGATTCACCAGCTTCCACTAGGGATAACATCTTATGTAATCACAGTGTGATTCAAAATAACAAAGCTGACTTTGGTATAGCACTGAGAAATACCGGCCTTATTTTCATTTCACTATTTTTACATGCATGAAACTCTTATCACATAAAAATACAATTAAAAAAATCTCTTTGTGTAGCCATGGTCCTCAACTTTAGTGGCACATTAAATTTTCCTGGGGGAGCTTGAAAAATGAACCCATGTCAGGCCACACTCTAGACGATGCTTTAGTCTGGCACTTCTCAAACTTGAACATCTACACAGATCAATTGGCATCTTGGTAAAATCGATTCTGATCTAGTAGGTCTGCGTGGAACATGAGATTCTGCAGTTCTCACATAGTCCCAAAATATGTGGATTGCTGCTGCTGCTGCAGGCCTGGCATCCTGTTCAGAGTAACTCACCCTGTTTCCAGAATAGTGGAATGAGAATTTACAAGTGTGAAAGAGAAAGGCATTGAATTACTGAATTCCTCCAATAATACAACCATGTAGCCAGGGTTAAAAACTATTCTGTGACAGAATTGGAAGGCTGTGTCATCTTCAGTGGTGACACCACCTCAACTTTATTTGAGCCATTTGAGATCATTTCAGTCTTCCCTGATGACTCAATACCAAGCATCTCTTGAAGGAAAGAAAGCCTTCATGCTTTATAGTACAGATGTGGTCAAGTCCTTGGGACCCCACATTAAACCACTTAGCCAGATCTGCTGAGAATTACCAGGAATGGCCCTTGGATTCCCATATTACTACTTGGGAGACCCCTCAAAAAGGAAAGAAATCCTTGCTTCTGTAAAACTCATTTTTAAATAAAATTTAAATATATCCCATGTGAACTCTCTCAACTTGGCTCTCACTTCCACTTCTATTTCTTCTCTATATTTTTCTATTTGGAGACAGATGGGAAGAGACTGCTTTCATATTCAAAATTTCATGAGACTGTGTCCTTGAGAATTACTACCTAGTCTCTTCATTTCTTGTCAGTTGTCTCCAAGCCCACAAATATTATACAAATGCTCTTTGTTTAACGCTATACAAGACTCACTTTCAGTTACTGACCTTGTTTTCTGTCTTAACAGGGAACAACTCAAGGCATCAGCTAGAAAAGGGACAAGTGAAAAAATTGTCACTTCTCTGACACTATCACTCATAAAAATAACTACATCTGTTTCCATCCTTCCCACTGGTGAAAATGAAGACCATTACTCTCCTTCTAAGATGAGCTCCTTCAGTTAGGTTCTGGCTTTCTTTTCCTTCCTTATAGTATCTGTTCTCTTCTCTTCTCCCACATATCCTAATCTTTATTATGAATTTCTTTCCATGAATTTAGAAATAGGTTTATTTCTCTCCCATACTTTCAAAAAGGCCTCACTGACCCCATTTTCCTTCCAACTTCTGCCACATTTCCCCCCCCCTTTAAAAAGCTTTTTACATTTGCTGTCTTTAACTACACTTCAAAGAGTGATTCATGCTTGCTAACTTCATCTTTTTACCACCTCCCACTCATTTCTCAAACCAATCCAGAGGGTCTAGACTGTAGTGTCTCCCAGAATTCTTCCAAAACTCCACAATGACTTCTAAACAAGTAAAGCCAATGGCTACTTGCATTGTCATTTTCTTATATGCAGTAAACACAGTCAAGTCTATTATGTGGTATCAAAGAAATACTTCAGAAATTTCTAAGTTAGTTAAACATGTTGAAGTATTCGTGTATACCCAATAGGCTCTATTAATGAGTGGGTCTCAATTCTTCATTGCTACATATGGTTTGAAACCAGCACGCTTATCCCATGATGAAATTCATGATATAAGTTCTCTTCCCCCTACCTAGTTTGCTAATGTTTTCTGATGAACTCTTCGACCTACTTTTTACATTTGTTAGTAATCAAGATTCTGTCTTTGGCATTTCTGATCTTGTCACATTCAATAAGCTCTCGGGAAGTGAATTCTATCTCCATGGTTTTACTTGTCACCATTTATGCTGACTAATGCCCAATTCATGTCCGCACCTCACCACTCTTCCAGAATCTACATCTGACTTTTTCTTTGCCTCCTAAAGATCTATAAATACACATTATGGCAATATTTCAACTGATCAGTAATCAAAGAAGATTTTTCCAAATTGGTAATTTTACCTGTTTCCTTTTATAATTATCAATATTATTTTCTTATGTATATAGCCCAGTAGTAACTACTCCTAAGCCAATCTCACCATTTTAACTTTCAAATTCTATTGATTTAGGGCAAGGGGGATGGCTCAAAGGTCAAATACATGCCTTGAACTTAAGAATTCAGTTCCTGGCACTGCAAAATACAAACAAAAAACTCCTATGATTCCATCTTCCTTTGGGAGGTGGTGGTATTTTCAGTATGTGTTTTAAAGCATATTTATACCTTGGAATTTTTTAATAGGGTCACCAAAAAAGTATCTATACATGAAGAAAAATGTGATAGATGTTGGATGGATGTTAAATAGATGTCTTTACTTAGGAACTATAAAGTTTTAATATGTTACTATGCGGGGCCAGAAAGATAGCATGGAGGTAAGGTGCTTGCCTTGCATGCAGAAGGATGGTGGTTCAAATCCCGGCATCCCATATGGTCCCCAGAGCCAGGAGCGATTTCTGAGCGTAGAGCCATGAGTAACCCCTGAGTGCTCCGGGTGTGACCCAAAAACAAAAAACAAACAAAAAACAATGTTACTATGCACTCCACGTGGGAATATGATTAAGGGAAACCACAGATATTGTTTCTTAGAGTTATTTGGTTGCAGAGCTATCTTCTTTGTTGCATTAAGGGAAACTTTCAGAAACACATTTTGGAAAAGAATTGCAACATTTATCTCTTGTTTTCTCCTTTTTGTGGTTAACCTCTTATAGACTTAGATCAGTTTCATGAGTGGAGGAAAGAGCTCTTCTATTTCCCATGATTTGTTTCTTCAACTGAACCTTATCTTCAAGAGCCATCTTTACATATATTTGATCATAATTCTTCCCATAGTTTTGACATCCTGCCCCTCATTCACTGTCCGTCATAAAATTCTTACTGACTTTGTGTTTCCTTGGCCAGTCATTTATTGCTAGAGAAATGTTGAAATCTCAACTATAGCAGTGTTTTTAATCTATTTCTCCCTTCAGTTTTATTACTTTTTACTCTAATATTTTAATGCTGTTTTATTTGATGACTACTTATTTAGTATTGTTAAATCTTTATGGAGAAGTTATCTCTTTGCATTTGGAAGTCAACCATATCTAAAATTTATACAGGCACTCCAACTTTTTGATTAATGTTCATATGGTTTATCTAGGTCTATCTTTTTTTAATACATCCTCATATTTAAAGTTATATGCTTATAGGATTAAATTTTGTTTTTATTTAATATACTTTAACGCCCCTTTTAATTAGTATATTTATACCATTCAAATTTCATGTAAGTAATGATTATTTGAGTTAATATCTACCATGGTTGTAACTGCTCTCTAGCTGTTTTGTTGTCTCCCCAGTTTCAACCTGGCCTGATTTTAATTAAGAATTTTACATGGAGATAGCACAGCGGCGTTTGCCTTGCAAGAAGCCGATCCAGGACCAAAGGTGGTTGGTTCGAATCCCGGTGTCCCATATGGTCTCCCGTGCCTGCCAGGAGCTATTTCTGAGCAAACAGCCAGGAGTAACCCTTGAGCACCGCCGGATATGACCCAAAAACGAAAAAAAATTTTTTACATGACTCCGGGGCCAGAGAGATAGCACAGTGGTAAGGCATTTGCCTTGCATGTGGTCAACCCGGGACAGACCCAATTCAATTCCTGGCATCCCATATGGACCACAAGCTTGCCACTAGAGATTTCTGAGCAGAGACAGAAGTATTCCCTGTGCATAACATGATGTGGCCCAAAAACCAATCAATAAAGTTTAAAAAATGAATTTTATATGATTCCATTTCATTAATCTCAATTATATTTCACAAAATGTTTCAGAGAGATAGCATATAGGGGCTAAGATGCTTGCTTTGCATGTAGTCTACCTCAATTTGATCCCTAGCACCACATATTTCTGAGAACTGCCAGGAGTTACCCTGAGCTCAAAGCAAGAGGCAAGCCCTAAAAGCATTGTCAGATATGACCCCAAACCAAAAATCAAAAGCAAAGTAGTTACGTTTCTCTAGCACTTACGATATAGTTTTAACCTGAGTTCAGTATTATTTACTGCTTTGTTTCAAGTAGTACAGTTCTCATGTCTTCTCTTCATTCTTGGCAAAATGTCTGGTGTTTATTCTACTTATGTATAATCCCTTAATATGTTGTCATTAAAACTGCTTTAAAATATTTACCCTTTGGGGGCTAAGCAATAGTACAGTAGGGAAGGGTGCTTGCCTTACATGTGGCCTACTCAGATTCTGATCCAGGCATACCATATGATCTTTCAAGCTCTGCAAGGAGAAATTCCTGAGTACAACCAGGAGTAATCCCTGAGCATCACCAAGTATGGCCCCCACCAAAAGAATAATTTACATTTTAATCTATTAAAATATGATAATTAAAAGATTGTACTTTACCCTCATTTATCCCTTGTCATATTCTTTTTATTGCATGTAAATATTTAAAAAAGTATGTAAGTCTATTGCATAAAAAAAACATTTCTTTCAGGGCAATACACTCATTTTTCAATCTGGGACTACTCCCAGATTGTTCCAGCCCCTTGTATTTGGGGGCCATGAGGACTAAAGTCTGATGGTGCTTGGTGACGTGACTATGCAGTACTGGAGAACTGAATTTAGAGCTTCACACTAAGTGTGGGATGGGGAGGAGAGAGATAGTGGGGCATTGGTGGTGGGAATGTTGCACTGGTGAAAGGGAGTGTTCTTTTTATGAATGAAACCCAACTACAATCAAGTTTGTAATCAGGGTGCTTAAATAAAGATGTTATTTTGTAATCACTGTGTTAAAATAGAGATGTTATTTAAAAAAAAAGAATTTGACTGATTCTATATATATCGTTACTTATTAGATGGTATTATCTTTGCATGTAGCATCATGGATTGGTGTGGAAACCACTCCACCTCCCAAGTGTGATGTTTTCCCTCAGAATAAATGGTTGTGGGGAAAACGAATGACCCCCTCAACATTTTCCGGATCTCCTAGAGGCAGCTTGGAGCAGTTACCTTCTAGTAAGAGTGAAGGGGTCATGTGGGTAACTCCTGAAAAGCCCTTTCTCTCTCTCCATGAGTGTTTGTGTGAATTATTTTCCAGACCATCATCTGATTTCAAACACGCATCTCGCCAGTATTAGAGGGTTGGAACCTAAGGATTTAATTCAATAAATAAGCATATGCTGTGCTACTTGAACTATCTTGCTGGCCCCAAATTCTCTTCGTTTTTGTATGAGGGAATTCTTATATATTCTTCACTTTGAAGCATAATTTTGCTGGATAGAGAATTTTAGGTTGGTATTTTATTTCATTTCTTTTTGTTTCTTTGTTTGCTTGTTTTTGGACCACACCGGATGATGCTCAGGGATTACTCCTGGCTATGCACTCAGAAATAGCTCCTGTCTTGGGGGACCATATGGGACCCCAGGGATGAACCAAGGTCTGTTCTGGGTCAGTTGTGTGCAAGGCAAATGCCCTACCGCTGTGCAATCGCTCTGGCCCCTTATATCACTTCTTAAAATATTTCACTCTAGTGGCTGGACAGATGGTACAGCAGGTAGGACACTTGCCTTGTATGTGGCCACCCTAGATTTGCTCCCTGGCATTCCATATGGTCCCCTGAGCACTGTCAGAGGAATTTCTAAACACAGAGTCAGGAATAACCTGATATCACTAGGTGTGGCCCAATGGACAAAACAAACAATATAAATACATATAGATGTGTATACATACATTTATATGTATATATCCATTATTCTTCTATAGCTTTCATTTTCTCTTCTTCTGACAGTCTAATTACATTTTATCTTGTCCCAGAGTCTTGAATGTTCTAGAGTATTTTCTCTCTTCATCTGTGGATTCAAGCTTTCTGTTCTTCCCTTGACTATGTTGTCTACTGATGTTCATCATTCTTTATTCCTGATGTTATTTTGATTTCTATAATTTTATATTCAATTTTTGATCTATCCTGAGTTTTCATATCTTTCTTGTATCTATCATTTTTATTTCTGTCCTGCTGTAGTTTTTTATTTCTATAATTCTATAATCTTTTTTATTTATTTTGAGTTTCCATATCTGTATTTGTAGCTATCCTTGAACTAAAATAACACTAATGATAGTTATTTTTAAATTCTCGTCTGATCATTCTAACAGTTAATTCCATACATCTGAGTATTATCCTGATGCCTCCACTTTCCTCCTCAGACAACAAACATCTTTTCTTTTGACATGACTTACACATTTTTCTCCACAAAGCTGCACATTTGTATCAGCTCACTGAACCTGATGTAAATAGGCTTTTGCTATGAGTACTTAGATTAATTTAGCAATTGTGATGTATTTGCTTGTGTCAATATGTACCAGAAGCTTCACATTTCCATACATTGTTTCTGTCTCTAATCTGGGGCTTTGTGCTTCCTTTTGGAAGCCCCCTCAGAGAATCAGTGTTTTGGAGCTCTTTCATATATAATGCACTGTTTATATTTCTTGGTGACCCCTATTGGTCTGGCACCTCTGTACAGGGATGGAAAATATTATAGAATCTTCCAGTGAAATCTCAGTCTTTAAATGGGTCTATACTTATGACTATGACTCTCACTAATATTTCTGTAGTGCTAAAGTGTTTTTCCCTACACTTGTCAGCTCTCTTCCTTAAATACAATACTCAGAATCCATTTCCTTGAAGTCCTGATACCTTTGGAATCTTTCACTTCCTTCCAGGTGAGAGAAGGAGACTGACAGTGGGGACAATCTACCTAGGCTCAAGTTTCCTAGAAGAACCTAGGCTCTAACAAATTCCTCTCCCCTGGAGACAAGCCTGCATTATGAATACGGAGTGTACTTCATGATAACTCTTCTACTTTTCCTTGCCACAACATCACCTTGGTAATCAAATGGCATTTACAGAGGAACAAGAAAGTATGACCCCTCTGCTCTGCCACCCATACAGAGACAGTGCCTTCAGAACTGCTACTTTATACCCAGTTTCCAGCCATTTGTCAAAATTACCATTTAAGTGTTTCTAATAGAGGCTTATGCTGGGGTAAGTAGACAGGTTCAGTGTCTCTATATACATATAGCTTGAAATAACAGGTCACCCGATAAATTCAGATTTCTAATGTGTCCCCTATTTACTTTTGGGTTTGGGGTCACACATTGCTGTACTCAGGACTTACGTCAGGGTAATGATCAAGGTTCATTTCTGGTGAGAGTTGAACACCATATGGGATGCTGGGAGTCAAACATAGGTCAGCTATACACAAGGCAGGCACCCTTCGCTCTGTCCCATCTCTCTAGCCCTCAAAAAAGTTGATCTTCAGTTTATCTAGGCTTTTGGTATACAGTTGGTAGTAGCATCTTCCAAGCTCTTCACGTGTAAAAACTTCCTTCACTACTGATTTAAAAACCACCTTAAGACTATCAGATGTTGTGCTCGCTTCGGCAGCACATATACTAAAATTGGAACCATACAGAGAAGATTAGCATGGCCCCTGCGCAAGGATGACACACAAATTCGAGAAGCATTCCATATTTAAAAAAGAAGACTATCAGATGTCATGGTGGCCATGCCTTACTCACTGTTTTCTGATTTTCATGGAGACAATCTGGTATATTTTTAAATGACACCTAAAATCCAGGTCTATGTTGCAATCTTGATTACACTGCTTATCAGCTAAACTATCAATTATTTTATCTATGAAAAGCAGCACTGCCAAATAGAATTTCCTCTGATGATAATTCTGCTGTCTATTGTTACATGCACATGTGACTATTTGGCACTAGAAAAAGGGAAAGCAAATGAAGAAATAAATTTATCAATATAATTTAAATTTCAATCATGTCACCACTTGGGGCTAGTGTTTTCAGAATTGGACACTGTATCTCAGGATACAGAGGGACTGATATGTTATATTTTCAGAGGATATAATAATATGAATTCTGTGCATTGGAGGCCATGCTAGCAACGCTTCCATTTAGTAAAAGGTACTCAGACTCTAGCTACACAGTTTAGAGGAGGTGGTGATGTGTGATGAGTCACCTGGTTGGCTCAGGGGTTGGTTCTTCTTTCCCCTAGGAATCACCAATATTTTTCTTCTACCCCACAGTAACCTGTGCACAGTAAATGCAGATATTGTGCTATTTTTGTGCTTTTATGCTTGGTGCACTCTATAACATTTTTTCATACCTATACTTTCCTGTGCTATTCAATATTGCTGACCCCTCATTATGGATGAAGGAATTAAAGTTAAAAAGGTTCAGTTACTGCATCAAGGACACATCAACAGTTCCTATAGTCTCAGTTAACTTTGGAGCTCTGCAACTACAGTGCACAAACCGACACTCGCTGGACTGTACTCTTATTCTCCTTAAATTCTCTCCAACTGTACTGACACAATAGATGGAACTGAACACTAGCTATCAGGACCGTTTTCCCCCATGATACCTCCCCTCTGGCAACAGACCTAGGTCCCCATTTCAGAAACCCAAATGCATCTCCTGTTTGTACCTACCATTCCTCTAGTTTAATGTACATCACGTTCCTGCAAAGGCAAATGGACAGGTGATGTCTGTAACGGAGTCTATTTTCCCATTATTCATTATAGTTTTGGAAGTTGCAAAAGTGTTAACATTTGGGGGTATTGATGTACATAATTATTACACCTTACCACCACCATTATGCCCACGACTCTCTGCTGCCCCTGTGTGTGGGAAGTCTTTGAGAGAAAAGCAGCTTTAACAATCACATGATGGCTGGCATTCGTAGGAAATCTACCAGGTGTACCAGTGGGAACTTTCTGTTCTCCCATCTCAGAAGGACTTTCAGCTCCTTTCTCTTGAATTACATGTAGCACATAGATGCAGGCCCTGGCATGTGGCCCTCTGACCAATTAGATTGCAGTAAACTGCAAATTTAAAAGGTTCGAACCTCAGTAGCATCAATCAGAATGTACTGCTGAGCAAATCACTTTTGTTATTTGTTTTTCTAGAGGGAGAAACCACATTTAGGAAGCTTTACAGCAGTAGCTGTCTGTAATACTGTAATTTATAAGTGGATATTTTGGCCATTTAGATGACCAAAGTACATATTTCTCTTACATATTTAGTTTTCATTCATAGCTCCCAAACCTTTGGCATTTCCCTAAGTGTTGTGAGTGATAAAAAGTGTCTCTTGTTATGTAAATGAAGGTAACTTTCGGAAAACTCCTGAGGATAGCAGCTGGTTGCCAGGGGAACAAGCCTAGTGAGTGATTAGAGGGTTGGAATTTCCAGTCAGCTTCCACCCCAGCCACAAGGGAGGTGAGAGGGGCTGAGGGTTAAGCTCAGTTGCTAATGAGCTACTCAGTCATGCCAGTGTACAGAAATGCCTACCCAAAAGGAGGACTTCACTGAATTTCTCAGCCAGTAACTCAGATATCGGGGGAGAAAGACACCCCCAGAGTGGGCATGGAAGCTCAGTTCCTTAATGTCATGCCCTCTGCATTGCTTCTCTAGGCTGCTGATTTACATCCATTAGGAATATTTATAATAAATGAGCAATCTAGTGAGTAAACAAGTTTCCCTGAGTTCCATGTGGCCTTGCTTTAGCAAATTTACTGACCCTGAGGAGGAGTTCCCAAGAACCTCTAATTTACAATCATTTCATCCAAGCACTGATAATAATTTAGACATGTCCCTGAGAATTGGTCAAAGTCTTTAGTTGGTCGTTCAGTAGCTCAGGCTGCATCTTGGGCTTGCGGCCAGTATCTGAGATGGAGGGTGGTCTTGGGAGACCAAACCCTTGACCTTTGGTACTTTTTGCTCTCAGGGGAGATGGTAGCAGAATTTGAGCTTTGCTGATTTGAATTCTCAGAAGCCCTGCTGGTGTGTCAGATGAACTAGCTAGTGCAGTGAAGCTGGTCCCTTTGAAATCCACTATATTATATCCAAGTATGCTCCCTGGGCCTGCAAGAATGGCACCACCTTGGGAACTAGTTAGAAATACAACTCTTAGGCTTCCCCTGAGACCTACTGAAGCAAAAATTCTGGGGGTGAGGCCCAAAATGTTTCTTCAGATAAGCCCCAAGGGCGCACTCAATTAGAGAACTACTGCTTTTGTTCCTATTACCTATTTAAATTGTGCATTAGCATCCCACATGGGTCTAAATAGGGAGGTTGCAAAAATGTTGAAAGATGAAGTTCTGCTGGGGCCGGAGAGGTGGCGCTAGAGGTAAGTTGTCTGCCTTGTAAGCGCTAGACAAGGAAGGACCACGGTTTGATCCCCCGGCGTCCCATATGGTCCCCTCAAGCCAGGGGGAATTTCTGAGCTCTTAGCCAGGAGTAACCCCTGAGCATCAAACGAGTGTGGTCCAAAAAAAAAAAACCAAAAAAAAAAAAAGATAAAAGTTCTGCTTTGTTATCTATAATATTTAATTTGTATACCTACTTTGTACACTTAGGATCACATACAATTTCTGTGGCTAAAATGGTTCTGAGTGGAAGAAGTTAACAAGTACTGCTCTGGCACTCAGGGGATGAGAGGGTACTGCAGGCAGGGCACACAGAGGACCTTCCTTGGGCTCCTGGTGTACTGCTGGGAGCTTGTTCAGAACCTCAGACCTGATGTCTCAGGTCGAATCGGAATTTTTACGTTAATAAAAGTTCCAGGGAATTGGGAAGCACTTTAAGATGTAAGAGCTGCTAAAGCTCCCTTACATGAAGGATAGATTAGTTCGAAGAGTTTAGGCAAAGTTAAACAGAAAGGGAGAGCAATTTTCATTTGATTTCATTTTGATCCTAAAACCCAAAGATTTGTTTTATAACCCTATCAAAAGAAATCTTTGAAAAGAGAAGGTGGGGGGTATGTGATGACCTAAATTAGTCAGCAAAATTTTATGTTTCAGTTTCAAAGAACTTTATAGTTATCAAGGGTTCTCTGGATCTCAGGCAATTCTGATGACAGGCTTTCCTTTGAAGTGCTTGCAGACTTTGGTAGTCAAGACTTTTTTTCCCCTGGGGAAACACTGTAGTCATGTAAATTAAGTGAAATAGGAGCTTTACTAACTCCCTTACCTAAAAAGGCTGAAGAATCCCTTTCAGGTATGCCTTGGGGGTGGGGAATGAGGAGAACCTTGAAATAGGAGAGCCTCTAGCTTCCCAGAGCTTTTAATTCCAGGCACTTGTGCAAAACTCTATCAAGCATGATGAGGTTTGATCCTCCTGTAGCACCTTGATGAGTTGAAATGCTACTGGTTCATCCCCTACAGCTCTGCATGCCTAAGAATTTAGGAGCTGTGTGCTCATCAGTAGGATGGATCCAATCATCTGTAATGACTCAGATGGAGTCATTAAAGAGCCACATACTGCCAATCTGAGTATTTAGAATGTAGGTTGAACACCAATTATTGCCTGTTGGATGGAAGGAGGAGAAGCTTACTTGTATATTTACTTAAAAGGTGATCATGGCCCATACGAGGAAGTAACAGTTTTCAAAGCAATCACAATCACACACCTCTCAGATGGATATGGCAACATGACGATGCTTCCACATACCTCATCTTGTTGCATTCTTTCCAGAAGTGGAAGGGCAGATGTTGTTACACGTGTGCAGGAGAGGCCTGCTTCTCAAGAAGGTAATGTGGCTTGGCCACGTCACATACTTTGAAGACTTGGGACTTGGTTTTCCTGATTCCAAATCCAGTGGTTTGTTCAAAGCAGCTAAATTTTAGCTTGCTCCTTAAAAGTGTGCTCCACTGACCAGCAGCATCAACATCACCTGAGAACTTACAGGTGTAGAATTGTGTCTCACTCCTGAGACAATTGAAATCTGTATTTACACAAAAAGCCCAGAAGATATATGTGCATGTTAAAGACATAGAAGAGCTTAAGAGCAATGCATCAAGATTCATTCAAACCATTTGATTCCATGTTCTGCCAGAAAAGTAATACAAACAATAGAAAGCAGCGATTCACACTATAAAGCAAGGTGTACCAGGAATAACAAAGATTCAGAGGGTCACTTATGATGACAGGTCGACAGCAAAAATAAAAAAAAGGTCAGAAAGAACTGACAAAGTTGTAGAATTTGACAGAGTCCTAGCTTGGAGAGCCTCCTGGGAGAATGGGCAAAAAAAAAAAAAAAAAAAAAAAACCCCTCTTCAGCAATGCTGAAAATGAGCATCTCCAATGGTAAAACTCATATAGATACAGAACTATGCTGATTTCTCTCCAGTATCATTTGACTTTTGATGTGACTAATGTTTGTTTCATATAAATAAGGGCACATAAAGACAATGAAGATGTCTGTTGGGACCTGCAGGGTTTCTCTTATATGGAATTCTACCACTAGAAACTAAAGTCAAGTTTATCCCTTTCTAAGTAGTACTTAGATCAGAGGAATTCTGTTTTTGAAGAATTTCAATTCATTTTAAGTAATTGTCAGCAGATCCTTATTGATCATCGACAAGTTTGAAACCAAGAGTTCTCAAGGATGAAAAATTAAGACAAATCTAAGGAATTCACATGATTATGCTACCAGGCACAACTCTTCTTGTCCAAAATAATTCAATAGATAGGAAGAGCACATTTCCCAACCTAAAATGCCATCAACCAACAATTCATTAAGCACCAACTACACACATATCCCAAATTGTTAGGAACTAAGAGAGATTTGGGAATACCTATAAGGGATTATCCTGACTCTGAAGAGCTTACACTCTTGAAAAAAGTCCATCTACAGCATGACAATTTAGCAGATTACATAATTTGGTGTAGTTTATCATTCAAGAATACCATGACCATATAGGTTTAAGGAAGGGAAGGAGAGTCTTGAATCTGGAAAGCATTTGAATAGTAGGTGGGATGTGAGTCTGATCTTAAAGTAAGGGTTGGAAACATTTCTAGGGAGATCAAAAGTATTTAGAGATGAGGGCCTACAGATTTAGTTTTCTTGTATTCAATGGCAGCAGAGGGGCTGGAGTTTGGTGTATGAAAGCACAGGTCTCTGCAGTGCACAGGCCCTTTTGGAGTCATCTTTACCACCAGCCAGTGACAAAATGGAAAATAGCAGTTTCTTATCAATTTCAAGACTAACTAAACTGCTGGATGATTCTTATCTGAAAGCTTTATGGAGAAATGGTTATAGCCATCTCATTGAGTGAGAGTCTAACCCTTCTCTCGGAACCTAGGCCCTCCACCCTTAGTCAAGTAGGGAAGATGGTCTCAGTTCTCACATAACTCTCTATATGCCAAGTCACTGCTAACAGCAGCACATTTCAGGGTTTTTTCTAAAACTCCAGAAACTATGGCTGCTGGATGGATTTCCTGACTGCAGATGCAGCAGTGAAGTATACTGCTCAGACATCTGCCCGCAGAGCATGTGCTAGTGTGCATTGGGTGAACGCTTTCAGAGATAATACTGTGTTGATTGACTCCCTACTATCCTTTAGTCTTGTCGTCCTTCCTTACCAGGGTTTGGGCCTTTCACTTTCCATAGTAACTTGTGTTCAGATCGTCAGCTTGACATTATCCAGGACCCATAAAGTAGAAAACTTAATAATGGGAGTTTTTAAATGCTAAAACCAATGTTCTTGAGAGGCTTCCTTGGAGATCAGACAGATAAATAGAGTTTTCCCTATTACCTCATTGTCTCCTTTTTGTTCAAAATATGAGTTCTAAATTTGAAGGCATGACATTATTCAAAGTTTTCTGTATGAAATAACAACTAGTGGTGTTGATTTCCTTTTCTTCTCCTTTCTTTCTTTTTTTTTTTGGCCTTTTAAAGGTTAGAGATTACTCACCTCCCCTGCTGGTCATTAACTCAGTCTGGCAGGAGTCCTCGGAAGTTCCACGGCCTTCCGGGCATGTGGTGGCAGCACAGGCAGTGCTGCAGACAGGCCTGCTCGCTGTGATCTGATAGAGAGCAGCTGACTTCAAAGGTCTGCTTCAAACCTCACTCAAGTATCACTTAGGGTTCACACTGAGTCCCAGAGTCAGGGACCAGATGGCACACCCTGCAAAGTCAAAGTGAATCTAGCTCTGGTGTTGGGGGATGCCCCCACCTTGCAGGCAGGAAACAAAGTGTACTTTTCAAGCTCACTCCTGTTTCTTGGTTGGCTGGAATTGCTAGGTCTACTCTCAGCTCTGTTGTCAGGTTCCCTCTGTCTGGTGAATCCTGACTGGTTGTCGGGATTTTCTTTCTGAAATATAGCCCCTATACAAATCCCATGAGTCTTTAAAAGGTGGTGCTTCTCTCTCATACTTTGGCTTTCTAATTAATTACCCATTTAAATTAGCAATTCATCCAGTTTGTCCCAATTGATTCTTGCGTTGGAGGAAATGGCTGCTTCACCAAATCATTATTTGGGGGGGAACACTTAATGATTCTCAGGGCTTACTTCTGGCTATGTACTCAGGGATCACTACTGACAGGGTTCAGGGGACCATATATGATGCCAGGAATCAAACCCAGGTTGACCAAGTGCAAGGCAAGCAACCTGCCCACTGTATTATCGACCCCCCCCCCCGTTCTCTAAATCTAAAGGAGACCAGTGAGGTGGGCATTTCTGCCTACAATCCACACAAATAAAATATGCTTAAAACCAGGGAACCATAGAACTATACTGTCCTTAAACACACTCTTTTATGAGATAAAATAATTCAAAACAAGCCTCATCTCTCAGTTTCCCCTGAAGGGAAAAATAAAGTATGGAAGGCAAATCTGTGAATGCTGCCCTTTTCCAGCCTAGTCTCAATCTTTCCTAAGAATGGCTGCCACTCCTTAAGTCACTTAAGGGACTAGACTGCTCAAGGCATTGGAGCCCCTGTCAGCAGACAAAGAAAACACTGGAGATGCTAAGGGCAGATTCAGCATCAGTTTTTGTGGAGATGACCTTTAAGTTGCCTTCCAAATCCAAAGGCCTTTGACCCCTGGTTGGTTCTTGAATGCAAGTTCTTCTTTTGTTATTTGATGTTCTGCAAAGCAAAGCAGATCCACTAGCAGACAAATCGCTGCCTTCTGTACAGGTCACCACTCACAAGGGGGCTTTACAGGCAGTCAAGAGAAGCTTGCCTAGTGGGTGGCTGCCACAACCACTCTGGAGGGTCAGGCCTGTCAGTAAGAGCTACTCTTGATGACAAAGCTCCAGGCCACTGTTAAGTCAGCAGCCTTGCCACTCAAGTACTTAGAGTGTATCAGTGCAGCAGAAACTCAGCCCACAGAGGACAGAGATGTCGGAGAAACCCAGATGAACTGCAATTTGGGAAAAGTTGCAGTGGAAATCTAGTCTCTGATCAATTACCTCAAAAATCATCTCTCAGAGATCATAGTGTTTGTTTCTAAAGTTCCATACGATGCCTTTTTATGATTTTCAGGTCATACCTGGTGATGTTCAGGATTTACTCCTGGCTCTGCATGCAGCAGTCATGCTTGACAGTGCTCAGAGGACCATATGGGATGCTGGGGATCTATCCCAGGTCCACCTCATGTAAAGCAAGCACCTTGCCGGCTGTACTTGTCTCTGGCCCCTCCAAAAGACATTTGGATGTGACTTCTCTCTAGCAATTTTTCATTTTATATCATCAATGCAGCAGAAAGAATCTAACCAAGGGAATACTCAGAAGAACTTCTACATGCAGGGTGTGGTTTTCTGTTGTGGCAGTTTTGTTTGATTGCTTTGCTGTGCAACCTGTATTCAAAGGTCCTCCGATAACAACCCCCACTACATGCCAGTAGTATGCAGCCCCAGTTTTGACCAAAAAATGTCTCTAGCCATTACCATGTGTGTATAATGGGGCACACACTCTCACCCTAATTGACTCTCTTCAGCTTACTTAACAATATCAATGCCCTGAAACTGCTCCAGTCAAGGAGTTTTAAAATACAGTGCCTGAACTTCTTCATATAAAGGACCAAACAGTAAAAAATTGTAGACTTAAAGGTCTATATCTACATCTATCACGGCCTTATATTCTTTGATTTTTCTGTTACAACATCTTTCAACTCCAAGCTCAAAAAGACTAGAATTGTGGTTGATTCTGACAATATAGAAGTGATGGAATTCCCATCATGATGGCAAGTGTTGAGACAATATTTGAGAAAATTGGGATCTTGGTCCAGCTGCCAGGTTCTCCTAGCCCACAGCAATCAAGGATAAGTGACTCTGCCCTTCTTTGAAAGCCTTAATTACATAATCTCAGTTCAAGTGTATTAATCTCACTTTCCAACTTAGAACTTAGTTTTAAATGCATTTAAACATAACAGTATAACAAGGATAGAAAATTGAGAATCCCCACTCTGTAAGAATATCTTCATAATGAGGAGAGTTCCTTTCCCATGTTTGGAACAAAATATTCTACACAGTTTCTTTGAAGAAAGGAATGTTATACAAAGGAAAGAAATGCCTATATTCAGATTCAATACTAAATTAAGCCTTTATACTACTGCAGAGGTTACTAGAGAAAGAAAATGGTATCTTGTATAGAAAGAAAGGAAGCCTGGAAGCAGCCTGGAATATTGTAAATAAATAAACATGTCACTCTGAAAATGTATTTCAAAGTAGTTTCAACAAGTATTTAGTGAAGGTCTCCTATGTGTCAGGACCTATGTGGAAAAGAGTTATGTTCAGTTTTCCAATATATCTCCAGTATTCTTTGTTAGTATATTAGTTCATTTCAAACACCTTCAGTTTTATTGGAAATTCTTTTCGGAGATTTCAAATTTCTATATGTGGATTTTCATTGCTGCCAGTGAGCCATTCAAGAAAACATCGTTATCATCCAAAGATCTTAACTGGAACAAGGGGACAGGTATGAGATGCAGTCTAATAAAACTTCATTTGGCCTTAACAAATAAAATCATACAAGTATTTTATCATATGAAGAGCCAGTAAATTACAGTATAAAGAGCACTGGGCTAGGAATGAAAACCAATCAGGTTCGTTCTTGTCTTTTTTTCTCTGGACAAATCCATTGATTGTTAAGGAGTAAATAGTCTTCTCTGTGTAAGAGGAGATCGAAACACTTCTTCTGCCTTACCAGAAATGTTGGTTAGAATGAAAACTACTAGGCAATTTATAAAGTACTATGAAGATTATGTTTTTATCAGGTCTGAGATAAACTGGTTCAGAAGACATGAATGATTCTCTACTAAATCAAACAGTGTCTGGGTCATAGTCCAGATTAGTTATCAAAAAGATCTGCTGATAGTTCATTTTTCATGATGAAATATTTCTATATAAAGAACTACAAAAATTCATAAGGCTCTAGTTTGAAATTCTCTGAGATGTTCATCACGGTTCTTTGGTTAAAATTGAAAAATGAACTAAATTTCCTCTTATAGTGAAATGGAAACTGGTGAAGATTGACGTTCATTACAAGAGCTTGAGAAAAGGATGATGTGATCCCTTCTAGCACCATCAGGCCCCACCTATTTCTGTCCCCAAATCCTGTCTTTTATCTGCAGACCTTCATAGGACAGGCACAGTCATCCCTCTAAAGTCCCAGGTCCAATTCTACACGGCTCGTATGGCAGTCCTACCATTTACACAGATCTGAAAATGTTTCTCCAAGGAAAACAAGCGAATTTTCAAATGTAGATATGTTTTCTAGTACTGCTCTCAATGATATGTCTTCTAAAGAAAACCAACCTGGCTTTTCATTTTTGATCATTGGGAGGTGGCGGCAGTCTATCCTTCATGCTGGAAGCAGCACCTTCCGGCTCTGTGAGGAACTTTCTCTAGGTCCCTAGTTGGGCCTGGGAAAGCTTCACGCCTTAGTTATACTTCAGAAAGAAGCTGATTAATGTGTACAATGTCAAATCTCAGTGCTACCCTTGGTACTAGTGACATGGTATCCAAATAACACCAAGGAAGGGCAGGAACAGTGATTCTTTTACCGACACCCTTTGTAAAGGATAAGTCCTCTTTCATGTCTCTAATGGGAAAAAGCTACCAAATGGTTACTCCTCATACTTGATGCTCATGACTGCAAATACACATTATTTCCCTCGGCCCACCCCTCTTTATCTACCTAGAAAAAAATAAAATTAAATATATAAAATAGAAGGAAAGCAATTCATTTCATTTCCTTAGTCTGGCTTTTATAAGCTGTCTGCTTTCATTTGAACAGAAGCGTGCACTGATCACTCTACTTTGTTTTGATTTTACCCACATATCTAGACCACAAGAAAATATTCACATTTCTTCCAACAATTCCTTTGCAACACGATAATAATTCAGTGCAGCCCCTTAAGACACAGAGCCAAAGCCAGTTTCCTCACTCTCTCCAAGCACAACTTCCTCAAGAGCTGATTTTCTGTCCTAAATAGGTCAAAATCCAACAGGAGAGAAAGAATCCAGTTGAAAGGGGGACCAGTGTGCCTGTTGATGTCTCATTAACCTTGAGAGTGAATGTAACTGGTGACTATCTGCGACAGTGGCGCGACCATTTGTTATGGGGGAAAGGCAGTGAGTGGTAGCATCACCTCAAAAATGTTACAAAGGGAAACGGGGTTTAGCACACCATCTATCAAAAGATGAAGGAGCTTTCCAACTGTCACAACGGGCTAACTGCTAGCTTCCCTGTGCTTGTGATGAAACTACTGCCTGCTTTCTTGGGAAAGCGTGTGGAGCAGTATTGATCTGTGTCAAAATATGTTCCCTGTCTGTGTTGGTAGTATAGTGGTGAGCGTAGCTGCCTTCCAAACTATGTTCCCTGAAGTCTTGGGGAAAAAAGCACTTAAGGCATTGGAAGTCTAATCGTAAGAAATGTAAACAGCTGGGGATTAATATATGGTTCTGTGATGAATATGTGTGATAACGTGTGTGCCAGTTCAAGTACACAAGACACCGAAGTAGGAAACTCCTAATTCCACTGAGCCTCCAGTCAGATTCCCCTCATCACTAATTGCTGTGATAATTGGACAACAAATAGATGGAAATCATACAGGAAAATGAGCTAGTCTCTAGGGATAAAAGGCTACCTGAAGAAGGAAAGTGGAAGAATGAGCACACCCTCAATCCACTGCCTGGCAGTCCTCGGGATAAATAGACTATAAATTTAACTGGTCTCTAATCCAGGATCTGGAGGAGGAAGCCACGGAAAGCTAGCACCTCCGCACCTCCATCCCTGGGCTCAGGCTCAAGCAGGCCTCCTCTGGGGACTCCTCTGCCCTCCCCAGAGGAGCAGCTTAAGTAAACAAGC